>NW_019385290.1:25191-143426 GCF_000671375.1 Centruroides sculpturatus | reverse complement strand
AAAGTTATTATTGCAACCATACACAGCACACCTAGTACCCGGCATTTTGTTCTTCACCTAACATAAAAATATAGCTTTAAATATTTAATGACTTATATTTAAATCATCTTACCTTATAAAAAACTTAGTCAAATAAAACAATTACAGAAATATTAAAATAAATCACTTCGTTAATCACAAAATTGGACGAATATTAAAAGCGAAAACTAAATACGTGCACACCCTGCTCTAGGTAAACAAAGAGGTCAGGACACTTGTGACGTCACTAACTTGCCATTCCTGGCTAACATTGTAGAATAGGGATCTGGCTATCCTTGTAGTATATTGTCCTTGCCGTGCGCCAATGCGTATATCCGGCTCCTTTACACCATTCAAATATTTTTGGCCGCGAAAGCTGTCCCGTATTCGACAACACGGGAGCTTCCAATACGCGTACACGAATTTATATTCGAATATACAATAGCAATCTTATCATTTCTTTCATACGTAGTATAGAAATTTGTAATAAGATACGTAATGCGTTATAATTTATTAATTTTAAGTAATTCAAAGTAGCCTAAAATATGAAAATAATCGCGCAATATATATTTATATTTTAGAAAATATAAGGGAAGCGGTTCTTCCACAGCTTCCACGAACTGCGCGCCACTGCTTTCGAGGTGATACGCGTAAACCTATTTGGTTTTTGTATCGTCGTATGTTCGATGCCGAATATAGGAATATTTGGCAATCTGTTGTAGCGTCTCGCATAATAAGAAATGGTTTTTTCTTCCCGCCTTCGACTTCTTTTGATATTTCACTTTTAATTTTCTACTCGAAATGTTTGTTTTGTTAATGAACAAGCAGACCCCACCACGCGTTGTTGCGGCTTAAAATGTATCTATTATAAATGTATAACGCTTCCCCGGGGGAGAGAATTTCTCGAAAAATTTCTTCTTAGTGTACTGTACGTTCTCTCGACGTACCCCATTAAAACGCGATCAAAAACGCAAAAAACCGCATCTAAAATAGTATAAATAAAAGCGGAGTTCTTTACGGTAAGCCTTAATCCCGTCCGTCTCTCCCCAGTGGGGGGAATTTCGACACATATATTATATAAAAACACGTGCGTTTTCGAATTCAGCGTTGTGTCAAAATTTCAAAGGAATCGGTATGAACAAACGAACGTTACATTTTTATTTATATAGATAGATAGATGAAGATCCGCTTTGGTTCATCCTCACAGAAAAGCGAACTTAGGGCGTCGTACTCGTAGCGCCATCTGTTGGACATACACGCCTTAACCCTAGATGATATCTTTTAATTTATACGAATGTTTACCGGAATAATATATAGCCTATGTCCACCCCGAAGTTCCATTCTAAATATTGGCGAAAGAATTTTTGAAATCGGATGAGTAGTTTCGGAGATTACCCGCTACATACAAACTTACAAACATTACCTCTTTATAATATTAGTATAGATCAGTGTTTCTCAACGGGGTCGATTAATAACAATTTATATTTTAGGGGGCAAAAAACAATTTTTTGGGCGATATAGTAAAACATTGTATTAAGAATAATTAGATATTTTATTCGTTATATCGTACAATGATTAAACAAATAACATTATATAAATTTGGCGTTAGCCTTGGTCTCGGGCATCGGAATTTTGAAGCGAAGGGAGCGATACTACGTAACGGTTTTATTGAAGGGGGCGACGATTCGTTAGAGATTCAGAAACACTGGTATAGATAATGGAGAATTGGAAAGTGTTTCTCAATTGACGACTCCAAATTATACAAGGTTTATTTGCCGGATAAAATCGTGTGTAATTACGCCGAGATAAGTTTTTAAACTGTTCAATTTTCCACTTTAAAATGAATTAGTGTTCGAGTTGAAAAAAAAATATATATATTTTTACGTTTTAACAGCTAAAACTATCGACGGCTGCGACGATGAAACCCGAACTCGGACGCTCGGTCGATTAACGCGAATAAGTTAATGAATCGTCACTTTTAGTATTGGTTGACCTCGGCTTTTTATTTTTCGTTCTTACTGTACTGCGGGTACTAAGTGGACCTATTTTAAATTGCATCTTTTAACGCCTTTTCTTACTATCCCGTTCGACTACTAACTTTTTCAACCACCCTATTCGGAATCATTCGCTTCTAAACTGTCGTCTTATCCTACGTATTTCTTCACTCAAATCAACCCATTCATTACTACTGTATATACATATACTGTATATACGAGTTACTGAACAAACTCCGAACCGCTGCTATCTTGTAGTATACAGGCCTAGTAGTCTACTGTACAGTACCTGACCGGTTCCGTAGATCTGTAATGCGTCGAAAGATCTTTGGTTACAAAAGTAGAAATGCTTACTTTACTTCCTATCCTTACACTAATATCCCAGATTTCCTGCTTTCTTTTTCCTCCCATCTGTAATCTCGGTCCTATATTGTTTTCATTTATCTTCTTTACAAACTCTTCTATTCTGTTATTATTATAGGCCTATAACACGTGGCGAAATTATTAAACTTTTTCCCACCGTACGGATACTTTCTCGTGTTCTTTACTAATTTTGGGGCTCTGATTTCGGATATAACCTTCAAAAGCGTGTAGCGAGTAATAATTTTCTAGGATGACTTAAAATTTATCATTTACACAGTTTAGCCTATTACTACAGTCATTTTTGTATGTATAGTACATTTTCAAAGTTGGTTTAAACCTAACAAAATCATCTAGGTCGAGTTGCGAGATGATGGGAGCTTGACTTTAATTACAGGATGAAAGTTATAATACTCCAAAACCGAGACAAAAGAGCAAAGAAAGTTTTCTGTTTACCTATTACTTTTTCCTTTTGTCCTGGTAGTGTCTTCCTTTTGTAGAAACTACAATAATTTCCCATTATAGCTGTATTCCATTTTCTCTGATAGCGTTCTTCCTTACGGCGTATGTCGATGGAATCTCCCTCTTAATCATCACAGACAGCATCCACGTTTCATGGGGAGAAGTCGAGATGTGAATAGAGAAAGTGCATCTTCGGTAACGTTCGGCGTCCCAAATTCTTGTAATTTCTTAAAAAATTCTCAATTAAGCGTAATAGTTGTCTTCCTTTCGTTTATCCAGGAAGTCTTTCATCACCGCTACTTCCACGCTGCCAGTTCTTTAGCAGACGATCTGGCTTCTAAATTTCGAGTCGTTCGGTAGTTTTCTGATCTGAGGCCCGACAAAAGCTCCTTCTTTCGATTTGGCGTGGCTAAGTCTCGGGAACCGTCGGATATTTGAACCTTTCTGCTTCCTTGTCCATCGCATTAACAAAGGTTTTCGTAAGCTCTAGTTTAATACGAAACGGCGGTAAGACAACATTTTAGGGATCAATTATTGTCCCGAATACGATATTACTTTCTCCTGGAATGACGAATTCCTTTCTAGCAGACCAATCTTTTGTAACTTCCTGTCTGACGCTGTACTGTCCCGCATACAGAGGAAACAGCAGTAGCCTATCCAGCCAATCTATCTGGCAGACCGAGTATCGACGCTGTGACTTTCAAATCCTGGCATAGCTGAAATTTGTTTTCCTCGTATTTTACACTCGTAAGGTTTCTTATCGTATTTTCATAGGATTCTCGCGGGCCTAATAAAATATGCTACCGCAACTGACGGCTTTTGTTTCCGTTAAGTAACGACACAACCTTCGAGCCGAACTTTGAAGAATCTGTGAAAAGTCTCCATTCCTGTAGGTAATTTCTACTTGTGGTAAGACCATAAATTTCACAACGATATCAAAGCGAATTTTCCAAACTAGAAGGTGAATAAACATTCGTTTCTTTTCCGGAAGACCGATACTTTAGTGCCTTTAGCCAGTAGATTCCATTCTCGCAATAGTCAACGTAAAAGATAAGCTTTTTTGGATGGTCCGAGAGCTCCGAGTAGATCGTTCGGTTCATTTTGCTCGACAAGATACGGCTTACTGTCGGGTTCGGGATGGTAGACGTCAGGTATTTCAGTTACGCCTTTACCAGAGTTCGAGTAGCTTCCAATCGGACGGTATTTTCGATACCGATAAAATTTCACCACGGGACATTGCCCGTAGAGCCGGCGGCACATTTGGATATTCTATTATATCTTTATTGTTCTAAGCCTCCGGCTTTCGTGGGAGAAAAATAACGGCGTTCTAGATTACTCGTCGGTTCACGCCAGATCATCGGAACAGCAAACTGCGCGCACTTATTTTTCACGCGTAAACATTTCAAAAGCGTAACGTAACGCGATACGACACACGCGCGGAGCCCAATTTTTGTCTCCATCACCGACACCACAGTCGAAATAGCAAAAATATGTAACTTTGAAAGCGTATGTGGCGGAACCGTCCCGGACTCCATAACGAATCGTTCACACGCGTAACAAAACCTATCTGGCAAATTAATTAACGGCGACGGGATTTTTCCACTTGGAGCCAAAGCGGCGAATTAGACTGCAACCACGCGCTTTTCTAAACACTGGGAAAGCGGGATTACGGGATTACTACCAGGACAGTGTTGGCAACGGACCGATAAAAATCCCTGTACAGAAGACAGAATGCGGACGTGGTAGATTTCTGCAAATTTAATTGACAAAAGTAAAAAATATCAATCGACACAAAATATTACGTGACAAAAAATTTTCAAGGTCATATTCCAACAATAAGAAACACGTACCGTACTTTCATCCAGGCGACCGAAAAAGTCGCCGCCTAGTGTAATCGTCGCGTAGCCTTTTAACTAAGAAATATCAGCCTGGAATTCCTTTATCGCTACCTCTTTCCACCCGTATAGTTATTGGGTTCCTACTGCCCCAGTAAGTCGGGAAGAAATCCTTTCCGAAAAAATTTCAAGGGATAAACGAAACCGCCCTCTTAGCCAAGGTTTGACCTTTTGTATTACAGTATTTTAATCGAAAGTGTACGTTTACGAAAATAAAAGGTTTTATCTAGAAGCAGTCGGAAATAAACTCAATTACGGGTCCGTTCGAAGTCCACTCGGATAAGAGACGAATAATCGAAGACGGAAATATCCGGAAAATAAAAGGACGGGAATGGGAAAAATACAAAACGGGTGGACATTTTCTAAGGTTACGTTTATGGGTGGGGGAAGGAAGCGTCGGCTTTAATCCGCCGAAAGGTAGAGGTAGAAGCGATCGAACGCCCGGTTACCCGGTAACCGTTAAGTAAACGCAATTTCTCCGCTCGGTAGAAAGCGCCGACGACGTCACTTTTATGGCATTCGAAACGTTCCGTTACTAATCGTTGGACGACGCGTGACGTCAGCCGGGGCGCATTTTACATTTTACTACCGAAGGACATTAAACCGGAAAGACGGAATGAATAATGCGGCAGAAACGTCAAATTCTTACATTTTATTTCCTATTTATTACACGGGAATACACACAAACGGTAATCCAGGCAAATAAGGATTTACGGTCGTTAGCGAAACGGCCAAGCCGGAATAATAAGATAAAATTCCAAGGACAGATGGTTTTAAACTATAATTCACGGGAAATCGAGAACCGGACGAAATACGCCACCGAACGACGGCGGATAACGACGTTAAAAGTATCGGAAAGGCGCGAACACCGTCGATTTGGCCCGTCGTCGGACGGAACCGACGGTAGAAAAATGCCGTCTTAGACCACTGGCTGGCAAACGGAGGGACGAAAGCGATCGTCTCCGCGTTTTCTTTTCTCCTAACTTTCATGAAATGGTCGGAACGTGCGAGATTAGGAAAGGCTAAAGAACAATCGACGTAAACTCGGTTCGTCCTTTAATTCTTGGAGAGAAACCTCGGAAGAAACGTCGTTTCTACGGTTTCCGAACACTGTAAGGACGAACGGAGTCTTTCTTTCCGGAAAGAAACCCGACAAAAGGTGCGGCCGTTTTCGAACGAAAAGCCGTCGAAAACGTCCCCGTCGCCCTCTTTTCCGTCGCTTCCGACTCGGCGAGAAAAGCCAAAAGAACGGATAGAGAAGCGTCGGTCTAATTCTCGGCCGACGTCTCGCACCTTTACCGATGGGACGGATGCTTCTGGCGGAAGGTCATCCACCGATTAAAATCTAAAGGAAATTTCTGGCCCGGTCGGGACAGAAGAAAGTTTCGACCAGAGAGAAAGATTGGTCTAGAAGAGGATTTCGTCGGTTTCCTGCATGCCGAAGGCCGAGATGAGAATGTTGACGATGCTGATGAAGAAGATGAAGAGGGTGACCACGTTGTTGAGGACGTCGGCCTTGCGGTGGTTCTTGGCTTGGTTGAGGTCGGTGGATCCCAGGACCACGATGAGGGCTCCCACCGCGATCTACAACGACAAGAACACAGGGTTACGGAGCGGCCGTGGAGTTGGTCGCGGCTTCGGCCACCGGTTCGATGCCGAAGACGGAGAGGAAGGCGTTGACCACGGTGGTGGCGAAGATCAGCCACACCAGCGCGTCGTTCAGCCTCTCGGCCGACGGCTGCCGGTCCACGTCGTTGATGGAAAATCGACTCTTGACCAAGATAACCACCCCCACGCAGATCTGCAAGGAAGAGAAAACGGCGGCTCAGAACACTCCTCCCTCCGGGCGCTCTTCCGCCCCTTCCGTCCGCCCACCAAAACCCTTATTACCCGGTTCGATGGGGGAGAAAAGTTCAATTTTCCAAAATTTCTCCGCCAAAAGTCCGATTCCAGGAAAATCCCGAGTTTGGAGATTTCCTTTAAAATATTTCGAAGGAAAGCTCCGTACTCCGTTCCTGGATATTCCGTTCTACCGAATCGTAAACAAATTTATTGACAAAAGGTCGAATCGAGGGCTCGATTGGCTTTCCGCCCGACTGAAAATACTCCGTCGTCGAATCGACCCGGCCAATTTTAATACAGCTTAGCGCATAATTTAGCGATTAATCCTTAACTAATCGTTTAGTATTACGCAAATATATCTAAAGATTTATTTATTATTAATTTATGAAGTTTTAGGAAAATATCGAAAAATATTGTAACTTATAAATCGTCTTCCATCGAGTCGGATTCCCGCTGTTAGTTTTAACCACACCAGATTTGATTTGTATACAATAGAGAGAAAGGCTTTAATTCTTTTGTTATGTTTTTTTTTCCTTTGTCACCGTCGGCCGGTAAGAAACACCACAATCCTTATTGGTTCATTCGGTGTACGTAAGCTAGTACGAAGGCTAACTGCCCGATCGGACACCTAATTGACTTAAAACTGACGCAGCCGGCACCTAAAACGCAACTACGCTCGTCGGCGTAGTTGCCATCTTAAATTAAAAACGCCGGTACGCTACGCGCCGTCTCTTCCTCCGTCGCCTCCCATTCTCGGGTAACCGATATAAGCTACGAGTGGCTAACCTATCCGTAACAACTAGGGTGGCCGACCGTACGAATTTACGGGCCCGGTCCGGTGTCCTACCGACAGGTCGAACCAAACGCCGGAGAACGTCCGAATAACGATACCGCGATTATTTTGATTACGCTATTTGTAGTTTTCTCGGACCCCAATCCGAGCAAAGAACCACTTTATTATTTTCGGCGTTGGTGTTTTTCCATTATTAATCGATAAAGTAATTGACTTACGTGGCAATTACTTTCACGCATGGCGGATTCTTTCGAGTAGTCGTAGGGTACGTAGTCGAGAAAACGATACGAAATAATTGGCAATTTAGCCACCACCCACTTGTATAAAAATGACAAATTTCTTTCGAAAACAGTCGGACGGTGTTGGTAATCGATTGTAGCTACGAACGAAAAGATTAGTCCTTAAGACTTATCCGTCTGTCTGTCTATTTCTATAGTACTAAAAGCCTAAAATTGTTGGTAGGAAAATACCGCCACATTTTTAATATCCTCTACCAAACGAGAATAGAAACGAAAGAAAACGAGTCGGGTTTAAATCGGGCGACGGATTACCGAGTTTTCCGACGACGTCACTAAGTTGCCGATTACCGCCTTATAACCGTTCGGAGGATTAATTTCGGTGCAATACGGAAATTCCCCGACATTGGCTATAACTTCCGAGGACTAGATATTCCGAAGGGAAGGAGCTAGCGTAGTACAGTACGTAACGATAACTTGGGTTATAAGTGTAGAAAGATAACGCCAGTTCTATGGAAAATACACGGGTCGTCCGTCCGGTACGCGAGTGATGAGCACTCGTATTTTATCCTCTTTCCTCGGGAAAAAATGCCAATCGAAAGTCGGTGGCGTTGGAACGAAACAAAAATTTTAAAAGCATTTTAGGAAAAATATTCCGAACGTCGACGGTCAAAGTTACCGATAGGCGCGTAGAACATAAATTTAAATAATAAAAATATAAGAAGAAATAACGATACTCGAGGACCCTTTCCCCACGCGCGAGCTCCGGCTTCTTTCCGCCGGACCGGGTTTTGGAGTTTCGGGGAGAACGTTAAAAGCGGATAGGCGGAGAAGCGGCTAACTCTCGTATTCTTAATAAATTTTTAGCAGCGGGTGGTGTAGTCGATTTCTAGGAATTTGTTTGTACGGTACCGTAATAGAACATTTTCGGAGGGAATAAAAACTCCAACTGCAAACACAGATACAAAAGCCAGCGGTTTCTAAAGCCACAGTGGCTTTAAAGCTGGTTTTTTTTGGCCTTTCTTGCCTTCTGAATTAAAAACGATTAAATTCGATTTTTTCCAAAGGAACGTTCGTCGGTCGATTATTAGAGAATTTATCGGCTGGTCTCTACTTTTGCCTTGGAATAGTTGCCCGAGCGGACGGCTGACATCCCGACAACTTCCGGAATGACGTGACCGGGAAAGAAATTTTCCATTCGAACCAAACTTTGTAATTAGGGAGAAGCGCTTTTCTTTCGTCACTTTTTACATTTTACCCAGTTTTATTCCGACTTCGTTCCCCTTTTCATACGTTTTCCCATTGGCTACGAAAATCACCCGTACTGTACAGTACGCTTCGGGGAATGTTCCCGGGATGCCGAATATCCACCTTATTTCGTACCGATACTAACTACAATTTATGGGAAAATACCGTCGGACCGTCGTTTTCTTTTCTCGGTCCGTCACCAATTTTGTCCAAGTATTTTTTAATACGTGCGTTTTGTAATCGTCTTAAATTCGGGTCGATTATTTTGTTTGGTTTTCCCGTCCAACGCTGCTAAAAGACCGAGCAGCTGTTCACGCGGATGCCGAATAAAGACGCTCGGCCGCTGATCAAACACGAGCCACGTCCCGGAATGGGCCCGATTTTTCCATAAAATTTCTAACCGGGAATTTACCATGGATTTTCGGTCCGTCTTTCGATTCCGGAAAATCGGAAATGGCACCGGACGGGATCCGAGCCGAATTATTTAGGTAGATCGCCGCCCGCACGTGTCTCTTTTAGGGCGGGTGAAAGTAACCACCCCCGGAATACTCCTCTGTCCGAACGACCGGAAGATTTGAAGCCATTCGAGAGAAAACTGTCGAGTAGATTTTAATAAGAAAGGAAAAGGTTCGGTTAAAGAAAAGATACGGCTCGTTCCCATTATTATATTTACGTACCGGAGGAGGCAAACCACCGTGGACGATTGGGGGCGAAAGGAAAACCGACAGAAAAAATCCCCGGCAATTCTTTTATTTCTCCGACTTCGTCGTCGAATATTTTTACGAAAAATGTAATAAACTTTTTACTCGTCTCTTGTATTAAAAATATTCCGAAGAACTGGTCTGTACCCCCGTTTTTTCAACGGTTTTTATTTTTAGACTTTCCAAAGGAATCGAACGAAACCAGTTTTTTCGATTTCCAACTTTTGGGTCCGTCGGCGCCGTAATTATTTACGCTCGAACCTATCGAAAGCAATGTTCCGTCGTCGATCCGAATCGATCGAAGGATTATAATAAACAAGAACGGATCGATAGATAACGCTGGTTTTAGTACGATTGGCGTAAAGAAGAGGAGGTAGAAGTACCGTTACTGGCGCAGTTCTCCTCGGAATATTTACCTTATAGCGTAAAATCGTTTTCCAAGGACGGAAAGAGACAAGAAATTGCGGATTTCGGTTATCCTCTCGACGATAGTACGCTAAAGTCGACGGAGATTAAAGTTTCTGCATTTAAAAATATTCCGTAGCAAAGAGGCGCATTCTCGTATCTAGAAAAGCCGGGCGGAAAGTCCACCCGTCCTGTTTTCCGCCTTTTTTTTTCTGGTACAAGTAGAAGAGTATTTAACCAGCCGACGGTAACGAATTCGCTTTCGGCCGAAGAAAGATTTTAAACAATTAATAAACACCGTCGAAAAACTTTTCGTCTTCCGCCTTTTAAAATACGCCGAAGGTTTAAAACGTCACCTTGGAGAAACGGTGGCGCCGACTTTTTATACGTAATTTCCGGCAGCCCCGATTAAAGATCGGTCCGACCGGAACTTACGGAAATCGATTGGCTTTTAAGTTTAGAGCGGGTTGAGATTACCCTCCTCGTACAGGTTTCGATTAACGGGCGTTAACCCCATCGCTCGGATTCCTTCCGCCGCCGATTAACTGGGAATTTGGTCCGGACCGTTTATTAAGCCCGGGTTAATTCTCGTTTACTCGGTCGGCCATTTTATTGGTTTACGGGCGGAATTTCGCCCGGCTAAGAGAAGGACGTTCCAAAGTACAAATAAATAAGAGTTCATTTCCTTAAGATTTTTCCGCTCGGTTCTCGTCCAATAAGAACCGACGCTAGGAGTATTCTCCTTCTTCCTCCCCATTTTAAAGCCGTTTCGCCGGCCATAAAATTATCCGTTTTCTTTAACTTTCTCTTTTTAAACTTATTGTCGACGTTGACCCTATCTCTCGTATCAATAATTTACCATAAAATTAACCGTACAATTTCCGGTAAAGAGGCGGAAAACCGCCACAACCGCCTACGGAGAGGGGGAGTTCGAGCGTAATTATATTCGTCCGACCAATAACGGCGGAAAACAAACATCGGGTAACCGTAGCGACGGATGGAAAACTCCGGCGGCCAATAACGTGGATACGAAACTCCCGTTTACTCGGCCCCGCGTTTACTACGACTATCGAAATTCCCGGCAAAAAGTTATCTCCTTCTACGGAATATTTTCCGACAAAAGTCGGAAAACGGTCGGGACCGGGCGGATCGTTCGTCCCGAACTACGGCCATGTGGAAAAATCCACCAACTAAACGGAAAAATAGCAAATTTTCCGGGAAAAAACGTATACCAGATTTTATCGGAGACGCTTTATAGTCCGGAAAAGATCGAAAGAAGAAACTCCCAGAATCTTCCCGATAAACCGTTACCGGGGGACTGGGACCGGACCGGGGGCCCCCTCCGTCCGGACTATTCCAGGGGGAAAATGGAAATTCGAAAATTACGGACGAAAAGCGTCCGGATTCCGCGAGAGGACTTTTCCGTAACGAAAGAGAATCGAAGGAGGAGAAAGAGACGTCCGCGGTCGAAAGGTCGGGTCCGGCGACGAAAATCGAGCGCACGCGAAAAGGTAACCAAAAGTAAACTCTTGAGAAATTTCCCCAACCTTTACGCGTCGCAAGTTTTTATCTCTTAAGAAGTTTCGCCTAATTTTCTAACAGGAATTAAGGATCGCCCACCGGCCGGAAGCAAATGTCTTTCTCTACGTTACGTCCGTTTCGTCGGGGTTGGGAAGAGAAGAGACATTCGTCCCGAGACGAGGTTCGACCACCCTTCCGTTCTCCCTAATGCCGTACCGGGACGCCTCCGGACATAATTCTCGGAAAGACCAACGAATGCGCATTTCCGCGCCGTAAATTCCAGAAAATATCGATTAATCGGCGGCCGGCGGGGTAAAGAACCTCGGCGTTGCCGAGCCGGCCGGGCACCCCCTACCTAATTCTAAAACGTGGCATCGGCCGGGCGAAATTTCCCCGGACTGATCGGATCAAAGGGTCCTAACGTGTCGAACGGTGGGAACCGTAACCGGACGGAGACGTTTTTACCGGTTCAAGTTCCGTCCGAGTAGCCGAAAAATGAAAACGGGCGAATCCCGACCGCGATAAAAAGCGGCTTTCCTAGCACCGGGTCCGGACGTAAATGTCTCGTAAACAAAGGCTGGAATTTTCCGGTGGTCAAGGAAGAGGCAACCGCTTCCGTACCTGCCAAACGTTTGTTCCAAACTCTGGGACCGCTACGCAAATACAAAAGCCACTTGGGAAAAAAACGTTTAGTCTTTTCCCTCCTTTCTATTCCGGCGGAATTTTTTTCTCCTTCCGCTCTTTAATTAAAAGCCACGTCGTTTACCGGCCGAGAACGGAAATCGGCCTTCGTCGGACCTAACTTCCGGAAAAAAGGTCCTTCGTCCCGGACCCGCAACTTTTTGGAAATTCCGCCGGACGCCGTTGAATCCAAGGCCGCTAAAACGGTACCGGACCGAGACGGAATGGGCGCTTCCCCCTTAACCGGTAAATAGTTGCGAAGATTAAAAGAAAAAAGCTTTACCTCCGACAAGGCTCGGTGGGTGGCCGGTGTAAAAGATTTTCCCTAGACCGGAGACGAAGGGGGAAAAAGTACGGTTCGGAAGAGACGGTTCTTCGTTCCAAAGTACAAAGGTACGAAGCGGTTTACCCGTAGTTTTTCGGAAACAACTGCGAAAAAGACAAACTCGGCGCTTTTTCCCGGGAGGGAAAAAGGGCGGCGACGGAAGGCGAAAGACGAAAAGGAGAAAAGAGAAAGAAGGGACTCACCTGCAGGACGATGGACAGGCAGACCAGGACCATCATGGGGTAGAAGAAGTCGTGCCGGTCGCCCACTCGCAGCAGGTACTTGAGTTGGGAGGCGTTGGCGGTCAGCAGGGCCACGTCCAGCAATCCCTGGGCCACCGACTTCTTGGTGGCGTAGACGTTGGCGTCCAGCGCTCGCGGCTTGACCGCTCCCTGCAAAAGACCACAGGCCGTCACTAACCGCCGCCCTCTCCGCCCCGTTCCCCCAGGGGTTACTCACTCCGAACGCCGACTGAAATCCCGCCATCTTCCGGTCCGTCTTCTCTTTCTCTCTCTCTCCGGCTTTGTGTCGATTCCGTCGCCCGGGAAACGGGCGCCGCCTGGCGACGCCGCGGCCGGGTGGGTCCCGCCCGACGCCGAGCCGAAGGAGAGGGAAGAGAGGAGGAGCCGACGGGAAATACTCACCGCGGGCGGCGAGGGTCCCACCGCTGCCATGCCGATCCGTCCGTTCGGACGTCGAGCGGCGCAATGACTGACGAACGGGTGGACTCGCCCGTTCCGCCCGGCGGCGCGCCGCGCCGGGCGCCGACCCGAACCGCTTCCGCTCTATCGACTGGGCGGCCGGCGCGCCACCGACGTCGGGCCAAAAAACCACGGGAAGAAACTAGTAAAACCGGAAACCGTCGGGTTTTTCGGGCGGGATTCGGCGGAAGAAGGATTGTCGGACGTCGAATTCTACCGGTAGAAGCGACGTATTACCGGTGGGAAATAAGTCGTCGGCCGACAAAAGCTTTCGTTCGGAAGCGAAACGGATATTAAAAATTCCGCTAAACCGAGGTCGGCGATGGCCCGGGAGGAGGGACAAGAAATAACTCGAAAGAAAAGGAAAGCGGTGCCCGGTTCCAACGACTCTTACCGTAAGATCCGGGTCGGAGACGACGTTAGAGCCGGACATTTTTCGGCGCGACGACGACGAACGGCGGCGGAGAACGGACTGCGGGCCGACTCTCCCCGCGCTTCGCGCCGCGCTCCACCGCGTCGCCCGACCTCGTTCCGGCTAATCGGCGACGCGTGACATTCGGGGAGGGGAACGGAATTTCGCGGCCCGGAGTCCGACTCGACGTTCGTCAAACTGCGGCCGTCCGAAGTTTTCGAAAGTAATCTTTCGGGCGTAATATCGACCGAGTCTCTTCCGCGCGGCTTACGGAATCCGTTAATTGCCGTCGGAAATCCAAAAACCTTAGCCGGGGTTCATTTGAACGTAAATGAATAAAAGTTCGCTCCTCGGTTTTCGACGTACGGAGGTATTAAGGTGACGAGGTGGGATTCGCTCTCCGATGCCACCCATCGCGTCTAACGGAATTTAGGGCCAGGGGTCGAAAACACAAACGGCATTGCTGGCTCCTAACCGAAAACCAACGAAACGCGAGATAAAAGCGACGGATGCCGTTGCTCGGTTGTCGGATGACTTCTTCTGCGCCTAACGGGTGTAAGGTTGGCTTCTTTTTTTCCCGGTTCCGCCTCAATTCTACGACGGAAGCGCGCGGCTTCCCGATACTGAAGCGTATAGAACGTATCCCGCGACCACGCCAACATTCGTAAGTATAAATCGGCTATTATTACTTTTGGATTTTCCTTAAAGTGAAGACCCGCTTCCTATTTAAATGCGATTTTGACCGGAAAAGCCAAGAAGTCAAAAGCCGCGCCGCGGGTTCGTTCCGCTCTGGCGCCTGGCCACCGGGCCAAAACCGAATTACGTCACCTTCTTGGCATTCCGCCGGGCTTAATATTTGTAAACGCCAAAACGAACGAGCGGCGCCAAAAGTAAATATCGTAACCGTATTCGAGGTAAATGATATAATTTTTCGCTAATATCGTTTAGTCGTTAAACTTTTTATTACGGAAACTTGTCTAAATCTATTAACGTCCGCTTTTATCTCTAACATCTATCTATCCGCCCGACGTTGTCAGTCTCGTAACCTTTACACACTTTCCCGTAGCCCAATACAGATTTTGTAAAAGCGGAACGGGGCGAAAATGTCTGGGCGGTGGTTCGAGCCCCTCTTTAACTCAGTTATTTTCTTCTCGCGCGCGGTGAGATCTTACGAAAGAAAAACCAATGTGTCTCGGTCGGCCGCGGACGCGTCCGGGGCAATCGACGAAATAAAATCTGGCCAAATGTCCATTCGGAAAGCGAGTATTGGTTACGGCATTCCAAACACGAGCGTTATCGGGCGCTTGAAAGATGAAAATCCGGAGACGAAAATGGAACCTCGCAACGATAAGTAAAACTGCCTTTACGCCGGATGAAAAAGCCACACTTCTCAGTCACATTCTCGATTTAGAAAAGTGTTTTTATGAAATTACCACTGTCGACCGTGGTAAGATGGCATTAGAACTGGCCGAAAGGTTAAATATTTCTCACTCTTTCGAGAAGGACGAAAGAACGGCCGACCCCGACTGGTTGGCGCGTTTCGAGAAACGTCACGCCGAGTCTAATCAAAATGGCAAAATTCGACGGTCCGAACAACTAACGAGCGCGCCGTTTAAGAAAATTCTAGGCCACGGTTTGTTGAAAAAATGTAAAAAGAGTTGGCTCGAACGAGTGAAAAGGAGAATAGATTCGCTGACCCCGGAAAAGGAAGCGGATGAAGAACCTAGCCGAAGAAGAAACTTCAGATAGTGAGAACGAAGAAAGCGTATTACGCATTTATTGTTCGAGCAAATATTGTGAATCGAAGCTCGGTGAAGTCGGATTAAGAGCGGAGTTTGTAAAGATTGGACTGGCGACCAGTGTGTTGGAACAACCGACGGGACGACGACGGTGACGATTTCGTGTGTCTTTTACGCAGTTAAAACTTATGGCTTAAAGTGCAATTTTCAACCGAAACTAATTTACTTTTGAAAAAGAATTTTGTTTATGTTTTGTTTAAATTCATTTTTGAAAAAGTTTTGTTTATTTTATTCCGCTTACATTTAAAAAAACCAAGAGGTTGTTTTTTTGTACAAAATGTGATTTATTTTGACATTAAAAAAATTTCTAACGTCTTAAAATTTAAAACTATAATAGTTTCTTTTCACTTTTGTGACAACTACCGGTCCTTTTCACTCCACTATCGGTCTCTTTCGCTCCCAATGCCGGAGCCGAGAGGACCGTATAAGATAGGTTTTATTAATCTAATTACTAAGTTAATAGATAAGATTTGGCAAAACTATTTATGTGTCGGTTACGCGCGATCTGATTTTAAGCTACGTCGATAGTAAAGAGCCACCTCGATATCTTAAGCGGTCTTCTACGTCCCCATCTCCCCTATCGTTTACCGACCGGAGACGTATTCTACGGTCCCGGTGGTTGAAGGAATCGGGCTTTGGCCGTAAAATAGTCGACTTCTCTAGAAAGGGTCTTTTTGTGTCGTATCGTAACGCTAGAGGCTTAAATAATATTTAGACGTAATTAATATAGTAGGTAGATATGATTACAACTTTGATATACTGGAAATCTGCGAAACTCGGACAAATAACGACAATCCTCCTCCGAGAATAAAAGATTATTGTATCGAGAAAATAGAAAGGCAACCTAATAAACGGGGTGGCATTATATCATATATAGGCTATATAAAAATACGAGTTATGACGTTACGTCGAAACCGACATATACAAAAGATTAGCCTATATATAACAATTATAACGATAGTCGTAAGCAACATTATTATTATAATAATAATCTATCGTTGACTAGCCACCGATTACGGTATCTTCCTCGACGTAATAAATACCGTAATCGATTATAATAAAACTAAATATAAAAACTATAAATTACAGAATAATAGGAGACTTTAACGTAACTTTGCCGAAGGCTGAATTCGAATCGGTTAAGAAAAATTTTATCGGCCTTAATAATAAAGAAGAAAGCTCCGTTTAGGAATAAGAAAACGAGAAATACTACGGCTCGAGGGGAGCCAAATAAAAATCTCGAATAAACAAATGAAAAGGAATAGTCGAATAGAGGAAAAGAACTATTACCAAAGAATGTTTTCCTATCCCGACTCTCTTTCGGAATTCTGCCAGAGGATTAAACGTTTATCTTCGGAAGTAATCGAGATGGAGAAAGAGACAAGCGAGCAACGAGCAATATATTTGCCGACGGTTGTACATCCGCGGACGGTTTCTCCGCTATTGTCTCAGACAGAACTAGCGCGCGACGTTATATAACCAGTTCTAACGTATCGAACGCTTTCTTTTTGGAAAAGTCCGCTCTTTCAGAAATGTTTAACGTAATAATGAAGCTAAAAAGTAATATCGATCGTTTAAGAATGAATATATTGAAATATATATCCGATATTATAGCCGCGTCATTATCATATTTGATAAATAGGTCTTTCGAAAATGGTTTCTTCCCGGAAAAGCCAAATCATCATTCGGTATTATCGATGTATAAAGAATCCGAATACCACGCGGATAATTATCGTCCGATAACAATGGCGTCTATTCTGGCGAAAATTATAGAAAAAGTTCTCAAATTACATAAATAAATTTAAAATTATTCGTGGCTATCGATACGCCTTCCAGCGGGCTTTTCCACGACGGATGCGTTAATTAATGTACTGTACACGTAGAGTACAGTACCTTCGGCAGTTAATTACCTGCCAATTGAACGGATCGAATACGACAATTTCGATTTTGTGGTTTTTCTAAACCCTTCGACAGTTTGGATGTCCAGATTTTAGAAAAAAGTTGAGAAACGTCGGTCTAAGAGGAACTCCTCTAAATTGGTTAGTCTTATTTGTCAAAAAGATATTATTACGTTAAAGTAGAAACTTCTATCTGTAGATTCCTTAAATCAAACGAGGTTATTCCCCAGGGGTCCTCCACTCTTTAATATACAGTATAGTCTATATATATCAATGATTTGTTCGAATACGTAACAGAAGATAACGTTATCTTCTGTTACGTATTCGAGTCAATCAAAACAAAATATTAAGTAAATTAAATAATTACGGGGAAAGGAATAAATTAAAAACAAATAGTAGTAGGACAAAATTTCTCTACTTTGCAAATAGAAATAAAACTGTTAATACGGATCATCCGCAAATCCGAATTAACGAGGATAAAATCAGCGGACAGATAGATAATATTGCCCCGTCTCTTGCCAGGTTGGCCGGAATAACGAGAAAAATTCGGAATTTTTTTCGGTATTCCTCATCCGAAGAAATTATATCCGTCCATAATTCGCGGTAAAGCCGACATTTTAGAGGTTGGGTGTGGGAATATTATCGAATTGATAAAATTGACGGAATCCGTAGCTTATATGTAAAACGAGTTTTACCGGCCGGCCACAGATTCGTTAAAGGTGAGAAGGATAATAGTTACCCGGAAGATACAATAAGAAATATGGTAACGTCTCTATTGGAAATATCCGAAGGATTAGCGGTTACTCTATCCCCGCGGTAGACCGACGGTGGGAAAATCGTCACCCGTATTCCAAACGTTAATCTATGGGAACAAATTAAGTAACGAATGTCGGCAAATATCGAATTACGGTGTATTGAAAAATAACGTTAAAAATTTTGTTTTGTCCTAGCTTGGCTCGATCGACCTTGGGTTTAATATTGTCGATTTTTTCACCATTTACCGGTTTCCTATTTTGTTTGTAGACACTAGAAAAAGGCCACTCGGCTACGGTGTCTTTTCTTTATAAAAAAAAGAAAAAATATATATAAGACGGACGCTAGTTAACGGGAAGAGCGGTGGGAGCGGCGGCCTCTCCCCCTCCACCGAATACAAAATTCGTCTCCCGTTGCCGTTTAATTAATAAGGAAGCGACGGCGGAAGAGGTAGATTGGAAAATATACGGAAAAAGAAAGAGAGAGTAGTAATTTTAAAATCGAATAATTATTTATAAATCGCCGTATTCGTTGGCCGATTTCGGTTCCTCCGGACCGGGATCCCCACCAGCCCGTCCGAAGGGTCTAGGGATCACGGCGCGCCAGAGAAACCGTAGGTATTTCTCCACACCTCTACCGACGGTTCCCGGCCCGAAACTTGCCGGTTACCGTCTTCCTCGACGTTCTAATTGTTTCTTAGGTGTTTATTTGCGCCTTCGTTCTTTCCGCGCCGGGTAGACGAAACGGGGCAGTCGGCGGAGAGTTTTCCTCCGCCGATACGGTGTTTCTCTTCTCTGCAGAGAAAAGAAAAGACCGAGAGCGGACCCTTCCGCCGCGCGCTCCCTCGATAAAATCCAAGACCGAGTGCCGAGCGCGTAGAGTGGATTCAAACCCGAGTGACGGGAGGGGTGAGAAGGGAAGAAGGACGGAGGGGAGGAAAAGAAAGAATAAAAACGGCGGCAGACAAAGACATTACGGGCGAAAACAGTAAACCGGAATTTTCTAAAAATAGAAGGCGGCGGAGTGAGAGAAGCGGGCCAAGGTCGACCGCGAAAAGCGAGAAAAGATAAAGAGAAACCAACTTCCGAAGGAGAGGTACGACCGGGCTCGGCGGGGCCCGGAAGGCCGCTACCGTCCTAGGAATCTTCCCCACCGGCTTTCGGGCCGAGGAAGTCAAAGTCCTAGACCCACGCCGTCCGAGCGATAAAAATATATACCTTGTGACGAAATAAGTGCAATCGACCGGCGTCGCTAGTAGTAGAGCGGCGGCTTCTCTACCTTTCCGATCCGAGAAGATGCTAAATTTTCGTTACGGATTCGGCGTGTTAAGCGGGCAATTTCTCCTATACGAGAGCCTAGAGCCGGCCCTACCATAGGGCAAACGGAGCAGCCGCTCCAGGCGCTAAGTCCTAGGGGGCGCTTCAGTGATAAAGTAAATTAAAGTTCAGTTGTTAATTAATTTTTCTTTTTCAGCTCGCGTCCTGATTTTTGTTTGTTTGTTTGTTTGTTTTGATTAACTGTTAAGATGCTTGTAAAAGGCCAACCTGGCCACAGTGTCTTTTTTGAAAATAAAATATTTTGAAATAAAGGGTATAAATTAGGGGCAACGAAGAGAGGGGCCCCCACCAGTGGGCGCGTGGTCTCCGTTGCCGCTCATCGTAGTGGTGACCAGACCCTAAAGACTGGGAGGTTCGTCGTGGGTTCGCGCTACGGTCGGACAGACTGGCTGCTTGGAGTTTTCCGGGTTTTCTCCTTGCCAATAACGACCGAATAGGAGGCCAGTTTCCCATAAAAGTCCTCCCGGAAGGCATTATTTCCCGCGCGCGCGATTAGGCCGTTCGGGTACGGCTGGCTCATCGGTCGCATAGCGATCATACACAAGTCTATCGGAGAAAGAGCCTATTTGAGCTATACTCTCCATATTAACACCTGCAAGAAGAAAACAAAGAAAGAAGAAGAAGAGGCGCCATAATAGGTTTTCGCTCCATCCTAAAACTTGCCTCGGGCCGGCACTGCGAGAGCCGGTCCACCCCCAGTCCGACTAAGGACCGGCGTTTCGACCCAACGAGCGACCGCCGAAAGACGGAAAAGGTGTCGATGGGCGGAGGCGCGGAAGAGGAGCCCCCGTAAATTAGCTCCGGACTTTCCGACGACGGATTCGCGCCGCAATCGGTCCCGCCCCGTGTTACGCGGTAGGCGACGACCGGACGACGGAAGCTTAAAAAATTATGTAAAAAATATATAAATACGGTTAAGACTGACGAACCAGCAGATAAGAGTTATTCGCAACTTAGTAAACGTTCGGCAACTGCGTAGCGTAGTCCGATTAATTATTGTATGTCGGAAGCGGCTAAAGAAATACTTTTGGACAACCTTATACTTTTTGCTTTCAAAGTATTTTTTATTTTACATATTTCTCGTCTTCGTTAATTCGGGGGTTGGATATCGAGCGTCATTCCAGACTTTTCTATTTACTGGTAAAAATAAACAAAGTATGTAATAGGTAAAAGTAGGTTGACTAATTACAAAATCGTCCTTTCAACCGGTTTAACTGGCTTCTTCAAAAATATTATTTCAATTTACCGGGTGGATACAGAGGAACGGTCACTTTGGCCAAGAAACGAAACAATTTCTATTTTCTCCATCGTTCGCCTCCGATTTTCTCGCCCGGTCGACGGCGTTGTTTTACTCCCTCCGGTCGGGCGGTGGCCGTTTCCCGGGAGAGCTTTTAAGGTTTCGAAAAGGGGCGAAGGAAGACGGGTGATAAATATTTTATTATAGGAAATAGAACGGCGGGTCCGAATTGGCCGGGGACCCGCCGCGGCTAGACGAAACCTCCGAGATTCCGTGGCCGGCAGGGCTCGAGGGATCTTTCGTTGGAGTTTCCGGACGGCGTGGCAGCGGGAGCCGAGGGAAGGAATTTGCCGCCTGCCCGTCTCCCTGAAAGGTCCCGAACTTCGGTCCGGTAGGCGGGTCCTCCGTCTGAAAACCAAATTTTTTTAAATTAGCCCGTTCGGCAGGCGGCGGCGCGAGTCGACGGAAGCCCGTTTTCTCCCTTTTTATCGCTTTAATTCGTTAGGACGGATAAAAAGGGACGGATTTTCGTCCACCCGAAATGCGATCTCCTTACCCGGGCAGAGAGTCCTACCGGTGGGATGACGGTAAAATCCCATTCCGCCCCGCATTTAGAAAGTAAAACCAATTCGGCCGGTGGCGCCGCCACTCTAATTACCGTAATAAAGTCGGGATAGCCCGATTTAATAAAGGTTAAACCCGTCGCCGTTTCTCCGGACCGTTCTTCCTACGCGGGTCGAGCCACTCGTTCCGGATTACCGGGCACCGTCTCTTTTTTTTTGTCCTTCCTCTCCCCGACGATTCGGAAACTTCCCCCTTTCCTCTCCGCGTCGACCCAGCGGCAAAACAATTTCCGAGTTTCAAACTCCGCAGGCGACAGAAACTACGGCACGATTTTCCGTGGAAGCCGCGCGTGAGATGGTAGACTCGGAAATGCGTCGTTACTCCCAGAAAAGGCGTCCGCGGCGGCGCTCTCTCCAGCACCTTTCGAGTGCCGGCCTTTGGCTTCTCGCCGCTGCCGAGAAACTTCGACCCTTCCCGCTTCTTTCCGCCCGGCAGACGGAGTTTATCNAATAGTATTTATTATATTGCCGGACAAAAAATATCTACTAAATAGCTTGGCTCCGAGAATTGACAGGAGAAAGTAATCGTACACTAACCGAATACCGCGCAACCAGAGAAACTAAACAAAGAAATCTACGAATCTAACGTCGATAAGTCGAAGCGTTTCTCCAGCACCTTTCGAGTGCCGGCCTTTGGCTTCTCGCCGCTGCCGAGAAACTTCGACCCTTCCCGCTTCTTTCCGCCCGGCAGACGGAGTTTATCGGCCGATTAAGCGTCTCCTCTCGTTTTTCCTAGCGCGGTCGTCGACGAACTCGACGACCGCGTATACCCGGTAGCGGGGCATAAATTTATCTCGGCCGCGGCCGTCTGGCCGGATTTCCGGAAAGGGAGAAGTGGGTATAAATGGAAGGACCCGGACTGGCTTGGATCGAGTCCGTAAACGGGTTGCCTCGACCCATTCGTCACCGCCCGGACACGTCTCCGGTCCCGCAACGGCGCGGTTTTCAAAGCGCGCCGCTTGGCCCAACGGCGCGGTTTTCAAAGCGCGCCGCTTGGCCCAACTCCACGGAATTCGGAACGGCCGGTGGCTCCCAGAGAATAAATTCCTGTTCCGGGGCGGATTAGACCAGGGAGATTTTCGGGCTGGGTACTCACCTCTTTTCCAGATTTTATCGCATCCCGGGTCCGAGCGGGGGGCGGTTTCATGACCGAATCGGCCGAGTCCCTTCTTCCGGTCGGGGCCGAGACGGGGCGCCAGCCGCGACCCCCGAAGGCCACGTCCACTTCCGAAAACTCCGATGGGGTGTCCTCTTCCCGCATTCTCTTCTTTCCGTCCCGGTGTCGTTTTCTCTTTTATTCGTCGTCCCGGTGGCGATAAGCCCCGGATCGTCCCCTTTTCGGAAGCGGCGTCACCGATAACGCCCGTCCGTCACGGGTAATTATAGGAAACGAGTAATTATAAAAATAAAGAACGCGCCACCGTGGGATCTGGCGCTCTTTATTTAATTGTTACGCCTTTCTCTTTGTCGGGCGCGCGCCGTTTTCGGTTTCCTCCCGTCTCCACCAAATTTCCGTACTCGGTCGGGGGCCTTTAGGCCCGGCATTCCCTCGGGTGGTATCGGTATTTGTCGATCTGTCTAAAGCTCTCGATGGCGTCGATTTATTCGACATTCTCGAGCCATTCTCGAAGGCAAATTTTAAAATAGGATCGACGGACCCGTCGTCGCCCCGGTTATTGTCCTTTAAATCGTAAATACCGTATTGCGCGAAAGCTAACGACTCTATTTCGAATTCGTTTATACTTAAGAAAAGAATTCCACCGGGGTTCGTTTTACGTCTCTTCTTGCGTAATATTTACGTTAACGTTCTTTTGGAATTTCTACCTCAAACCCATCTTATAATGTGTTTAATACCGGGATTATTCCCGATGATTTAAATAATATATTAAAAAATGAACTGGATATCTGAAAATTAATAATCTGTGTATCGATACCGATAAGATTAAATTTCTGTGTTTTACAGACAAATATATACAGTAGAACCTCGATTATCCGGACTAATTGGGGATAAAGGTAGTCCGGATAAGGAAAAATCCGGATAATCGAAACAAATACTTTAATTTGTCTTTTAACTCGCCCGGTCGACGGCGTTGTTTTACTCCCTCCGGTCGGGCGGTGGCCGTTTCCCGGGAGAGCTTTTAAGGTTTCGAAAAGGGGCGAAGGAAGGAAGACGGGTGATAAATATTTTATTATAGGAAATAGAACGGCGGGTCCGAATTGGCCGGGGACCCGCCGCGGCTAGACGAAACCTCCGAGATTCCGTGGCCGGCAGGGCTCGANAAATACTGTATTTAAATCGTGATCAAATTTTCAAGAAACAAACGTTCGCATCGAATTTCGACTACTACTGACCTCCACTAAAAGGAGACTACCTATTGTTTAAAAGGCCCTCTGGTGGCGCGAGAAGACGGATTTTATAAAATAAAAAGCAGTCGAAACTGCATTTTTATGAATAAAAATTTGACAAACTATTTATCATTTTACGACGAGTAAAATTTTTTCGTCGCCTTCTCGGCT
This sequence comes from Centruroides sculpturatus, assembly GCF_000671375.1. Taxonomy (NCBI): domain Eukaryota; kingdom Metazoa; phylum Arthropoda; class Arachnida; order Scorpiones; family Buthidae; genus Centruroides; species Centruroides sculpturatus. Next base: position 119,668 of record NW_019385290.1, on the reverse strand, counting down.
TTTAAGTAATGGATAAACCTTCGAGGCGCGAGGCCCTTCGGACTGCCAGGCATAGGCGGTGGCCCACGTCGTCCATGCCTTACGCCGCCCTTGGTCATAGAAATGATGTAATTTGAATATAAATTATTTATAAATACGTATGTCAAGTTATATTTTTATTACTACGTAAAATATATTTAAGAGTTTACGATTACTGTGCTGGGTGAGACGTTGTTGAAACAAAAAAAGTTATGCATTCCATCACGTACATAAACAGTGTCGTAATTCGCCGAGTGCAAGTCAGCAAATTAGTAAATTTTTTGTTTATTTTGAACAATCCGGATAATCGAAAATCCGGATAATGGAAGTCCAGATAATGGAGGTTCTACTGTATATATATTCCGTTTCAAATTAAAATAAATAATGAGGAAATCGGTCGAGTCGACGACTTACACTTTCTAGGCACGAAGACGGACGATAAACTCGGACGGAATGTGTTAACGGTCCGACTTCGGCCTGGGTCAAATTTACGGAAACAAACGAAAGGATACGGTCATTTCTTAATTCTGGCTGGAGGAATTCGCCACCCGGGACGACCGCGATAAGGTATTTGGTTCGGATTTCACGTTTACGGGATCCTCGAAAACATTTTCTACCACTTACTTTTTCCTTCCCATTCTTTGTTTTTTAAGAAAAAATAGTTTACCGAAAATTTATTACGAAAAACTTTATAATACAATTTTTAAAAGTCAATATTTATTGCCACACGGTAACCGTGCCGGGCTGCAATTTTTAATTTATTTAATTTAAAGAATACGCTATCCGTCTCGAATTAGTAGGGGTTTGCCCCCGTACGTACGTCATACTTTTCCTTTAACAATAGAGTCGTGCCGGTCATCCGTCTAACTCCTTTGGTGGGAAAATGTTTGAATGGCGATAATCTGACTTCCGGTTGGCATCGGAGTTTATATATAGTTAATCGAGATCTCCCGGCCCCAACTATATATAAACTTCCCGGCCCTAAGTGTCCGTATGTAATCTTGTCTTTCGTCTATCTAACTTCGGACTCGAGATTACGGAAAGACGGACGGACGGACGACACTGGGAATGTATCGGTGTACAATTTTTTCAAATTGAAGCCCAAACACGAGGAAAACGAGAGGCTACGTATTATTTTAATTAAGTCGTTTACAGACAAACGTATCAGTAACCTTAATACAAAATAAATTTTCTTTCTAGTCGTCTTGGTCCTTTACATTTTTCGCGTTTTACCAGTCGATTTTATTAGGCACAGTACGGTAGGTTAATGATACGGTCAAATTTCCACGTAGCGCTTATTGTCGAAAGGGCCAGCGAATCTTCTCCACAAATATCCGCGAATTTGTACTCGGCCCGTGGCCGTTACCGCCAAATGGCCCGACATTCGAACCCTAAAACTTAAACGCGCCCGTTAACCTCTTACTATTTATAATTGTCACGTCCGGGGACCTGGGGTAGCGGGGCCGAATGGAGATTCGACCGTATTAAAAATTAGACGAATTTAGAAAAGGCGAAGAAAAGTCTTCGATAAACGTGACCAATACCTTTTAATAGTATTTATTATATTGCCGGACAAAAAATATCTACTAAATAGCTTGGCTCCGAGAATTGACAGGAGAAAGTAATCGTACACTAACCGAATACCGCGCAACCAGAGAAACTAAACAAAGAAATCTACGAATCTAACGTCGATAAGTCGAAGCGTTTACCCGTGTACGAAAAACGCGTTTCGTACGAAAGGCGAAGTTACCGGCCAGGTTATAGGTACGGTTACGGTGTAAAACTTTTAACCGTTACGTATTACCTTACGTAATTTGTCGATAAAAATTCTGCCTTTTCGCTTTCATAGTTATAATGGTATTTGACGTGGTTTCGATAATCATTTTCTACTTAGACAGGTTTCCGTTCCAGACGGGTTGGTTTTAGAAATATTTTATCCCGGTCCATATAATGCTCTGTCTACTCTATATACTAGAGAGGTTGAGGCGCACGTTTTAAACGTGTAAACGTGTACGTGTGACGTTCGGCGCCGCTTTCCCGTAAGTTTGACAATGGTGTTTGGATAGTCGGTGGAATCACGCTCGACATTCCAAACACCATCGTCAAACTTTTAGGCTTACGGGAAAGCGGCGCCGAACGTCACACGTACACGTTTACACGTTTAAAACGTGCGCCTCAACCTCTCTACTATTTATATATATATAATACCGTTCTTGGCTTAATATCGTCACGAGAAAAATAAGAACGGCGCCACCGACGTCCACCAACTGTCACGGAATTTCCGAAGAAGGGAGCGAAGCCGGCGGGGACGGGAGGTTTGGCCACGAGGGAATGGAGGCGGGGCCCGGGGTTAACCCGGCCAAGGATCCGATGGTCTGAAAATTTCTGGTACGAATAGCGTCCGAACCGAAGGGGCTAGGCCGGGCCGAGGACCGCTTTTCCTAGTATAACGAATTGAAAAGAATATCTTAATTCGTTATCGACATAACGTAGACTACATTTGTGTTTTAGATTTATTAAGTGTGGAAAAATCGAGCAATAGGCAGTCAATATTCCGAAAGACTATAATATGAATTTGTAATAGAAAACTGCGGTAAACTGTTTCCACTCGTCTTATTTACACGAAGACGGGTTTACATTGCCATGTGGAATTTGCATTTCGTCCTTCTGTATTTCTACGCGTACCGCCAAGACAAATAAATCTATACAGAAATATAAAGAAAAATATTTACAAAATACCGGTGTATAATTGCCAAAGACGCGCGCAAACGTCGACGCTCTTCCCTCCTAACGCGCCAGTGCCGGCAGAGACGGCGGCTTATCCGTTTAACCGTCCGGCGGGTGGCGACCCGAGGCGACTTAATAACGTTAAGCCATTACAAGCAACGCGGTTAAAGGGCCGAGTCGTGACTTTACCTTCCTTACCTCGGGCCGAGGGTGCGGGCCACGGGGTCACTCCGGGGGCCGACCAGGCGCCGCCGCGGCCGAGAAAGGAACGACGGGAGGGTCCGAAGAATAACGGAGAACGACGTCGGCGGTAAACGAAAAGTTGTAGCGGGTGGAAATCCGAAAACGACGTTTATTTATATTTAACGCCGCGAAAAAAGAGCGCGGGTGGGGAGGATAAAGCTCCGGCGGACGGAGAAGGACGCGTAGGAAATGGCCTCTTCCACCGGAGCGAGAAGTTTTCTCGACCGGGGCCACCGAGTCCGGACAAATTCGCAACTACAGGAAGGGAAGTTAACGGTTTATCCGATGCGGAAAGTAACAGGATTTGTAAAAGATGGGCGGGAGTTCTTACCTATTTTGCGGCATACGAGAGGCGACTTTTGTCCAAAAAAACTGTCCCCGCCTTTCGTCCGACCAGTGGCCGTCTTCTCGCGTCTAACGAAATTAAAGCGCTTTCGGTAGGTGACGGGTAGCCCGTGGATCCAGCCCAATAAAATCGTTACGATCGAATTAAACGTATTCTTCGCTGCCGTTAAGCGGTCGTACGAACGGTAAATTTTAGTGGTAAGCGACTCTTTAAACTCCTCTTCTCCCCGATAGATATAAGCGCGCATTCGACTTTTGCATTTTTGCCCGGATGGTAGCGAAAGAACTAAAATGAAAATTGGGGCCGAGGCGCGAGAGGCATTAGTTAAATACGCCGAGGGCCGGTGGCTCCGGATTTAAAAGCTCTTTAATCTACGGAATTAGGCCGCGGCGTAAAAACCCCGGCCGTTCTAAATATTCTGCGCCGAAACGGGAAGCGGACGTTTAAAGTAGAGATTTTTAGTAAAAGACAGACTTTTCGCATTCCGTTATTTAATAAATTAAATAATCAGTTCCTTAATTAATTTCTTTTTAGGAAGCGGATTATATTTCCGTCGTCTTAGAAACCATCCGATTTATAAAAACAGGAATAAAACTTTACGTAGATAATTACCCACCGCTCTAGATCTGGAAATTACGCGTATCCGTACGTAGACGGAAGATATCCGTAACGCGCCGTAGATAAAATACGCCGACGGAAAGTTAACCATTGTCTTTTCTTAATTACAGTATTTGCATTTTTGCTTTTGTAAATTGTTTTCTTCATCGTAATCCCTTCGAGTGGAAAAACTGTTTTTTCTTTCCGCTAACGGCTGCTTCGTTTCGTACTTGACTTTTTTCTTTTTTCCCAACCAACCGCGGCAATAAGTCGTAAACATCGGCCGGTTTCCGGAAAACAGAATTTCGTACCGCCGGATCCGTTGCGCTAAGAAAACAAAAATATATTTTTTAAACAAAGGCCGCGGTGCGAAAAGTCTGCGCAACGGAGTCTGGCGGAGAAAGAAGGTCTCGGCGCCGATTGTAGGAAGGCGCTTTTTTAGCGTTTTCCTACCCGGGGCCGGTCAAACCCCAAAACCCAACGTGACTTCCGTCTTTCGTCAATAGAAAAGCGAAAAATTATCGTCTTCTCGGCTCGAATCCTCTTCTAGGGGGCGATACCGATTAGTGTGGCCCAGCCAAACCGGTAGGTTGTGACGTCGCTTAACCGACCTATCGTGGGCGGAAGATGCCGTACCCAACTCGCCGGCGTTCTTGTTACCTACCACCCTATCTTCCACCGCTCTGGTTTACCGAAAGGTCGGTGCCGGCCACCTTCGAGTCTAGACCGGTGGTCTCCCAAGTGGAGTACGCGTACCCCGGAGATACGCCAAGTAATACTTGGAAGTACGCCAATTAAATTTGTAATCTAATTTAAACGTATGTGTATTGTTTAAAATAAATAATAAATAATTTAACTTTTGGCTACACGCACATACATACATACATATATTATATTATATTATAGGGGGTACAACTTATAATTATTTTCGTTTTAGAGATACGCGATGGAAGAAGTTTGGAGATGGCTAATCTGGACGACAGTCGCGCATACGCGTAAATACGGCCGACCGTTGGCTTCCGCCCTTTTTTTTAGTATTAGAAAAGCCGTCTCTTCGTCGACGGAGAGACGGTTCGGTGATAGAGAAAATGCTTTCGAATTACCGGACGATTTATTTATTTCGACGTATAATTTTAATTATTAATTAAAGTGATTGGAAAAATTGTATAAAACTTTTTGAAGTTTTACGAATTTTGAAAGCTTTCCCACGTTGATTCATTTTCGTACCAATCCCTTAAAATATACTGTTCGATGGCAATCGTGCGCCAATGAACCCAACAACTGGACACGGTACACAAATGTAGTCATATACTGTATACGAGTGCCTTCGGTTGTTAAATGCTGTTCAAAAACTATATATGGAATTTTTGAATAAATGCAAAAGCCTATTCTAATTTATTTAAAATTAAAGCTTAAAATAACGTATAAAAAGTGAATTATGATAAATATTTAAAATACTGTTTTTTAAATACGTGTTTTTAGGTCTCGATCGCGTTAGGTTATTTTGCGACGGGTTCTTATTAAACGGCTATTGCTCGAGATTTAACGTTAGCTGTCGGCCAACGTTTGGGAGTGAAGTTTTGAATTCGGTACGTTCCGCTCTTAATAATATTACGAAGAAACGCGTTAAATTTCCAAGAAGCGACGAAGGGCGGGCGGTTATTAAACAAAAATTTATGGCCATAGCTGGCTTTCCGGGAGCGATTGGAACCATTGCCATCGCGACTCCGTTAGATCGCCGAGAACTATATGTGGACGGAAAAAGTTACCATTGCGTTAACGTTCAATTGGTAATCATTTTTAAATTTTTCTCTTTAATTAGTTTCTTAAATAAATATATGTAAATTTTTAATCGGGTATTTTTGCTTACAGGTTTGTGATTCTGAATTAATTATATTAAATGTTAATGCCGGATATCCGGGAGCAACTCCTTTGTTTGGAGAAATTCTTTTTTAAATTGACTTTTAAAGCTGACTTTGAAAATGACAGAGGAAATGCCTGGCTTCTAGGTATTTATTGAAATTGCAAATGGAAATATTTCAAAAACATTTTTATTGTTTGTAAAAGGATAATGAATAGGCCTATATGGGATAGTTTATAATTAAATTTTACGGCTGATAGTGGTTATCTACTGTAGAGTTTGAACCGTGGTTTCTAACTCTAGTTTCTAACCCACGGAGCGCGGCTGAATTTACAGTACTGTACAGGACATATAATAGATGTCACAGAAAGACTCGTTGCTCTGTACAGAAACGTACATTGGTGTCCTCACACAGCGTTTTAGACGCCTTTTAAAAGATAGAGTACAGTATTACGTTATTCTTTCACCGTGGCGGCTAAAATTAGAAATGCGCGATCCGTATTGCATAATATTTGTATAAAAAATAATATCAGCATTCCTGATGAAATGCAACAAATTGAAGAGGAAATAAAAATCCATTTAATGTAAATAATAATAACGTAGCTCGACAACTTTTATTTTAGCAGATAGGAGACGAAACCGGGGCTCTATAACTTCATTTACAATAAAATTACACGTTATTTATAATGTTTATTATTATTTAAATATACAGATATAAATTCTGTTAATGTTTCCTCTGCGGCAGCTTTTCTTTCTTCGGCTTTAATATTTCTTTCTCCTAGCTAATTTTTTTTACTTAGAATATCCCCAATATGACTTAATGCTTCTGTACTCTGCTTTTGTTCATTACCATACTCCATTGATACATCATTAATTAAATTGAATTTTCTCTTTTTTCTTGGTGTTCTGCAAATATAAAAGGTGAAAATACAGTATACCATATTCTAATAGAAAAAAAAATTTTGTAATTTTTCAGTCTTGTAATATTTGCCATTAAAAGATTTATCTGTTACGTCTATAGACTGTAGATTTGTGGATCCAATTCATTATTATCGAGTGAAATTGAATGTGAATTATCAATATACAGTAGAGCCTCGATTATCNCCGGTTTCCTATTTTGTTTGTAGACACTGGAAAAAGGCCACTCGGCTACGGTGTCTTTTCTTTATAAAAAAAGAAAAAATATATATAAGACGGACGCTAGTTAACGGGAAGAGCGGTGGGAGCGGCGGCCTCTCCCCCTCCACCGAATACAAAATTCGTCTCCCGTTGCCGTTTAATTAATAAGGAAGCGACGGCGGAAGAGGTAGATTGGAAAATATACGGAAAAAGAAAGAGAGAGTAGTAATTTTAAAATCGAATAATTATTTATAAATCGCCGTATTCGTTGGCCGATTTCGGTTCCTCCGGACCGGGATCCCCACCAGCCCGTCCGAAGGGTCTAGGGGTCACGGCGCGCCAGAGAAACCGTAGGTATTTCTCCACACCTCTACCGACGGTTCCCGGCCCGAAACTTGCCGGTTACCGTCTTCCTCGACGTTCTAATTGTTTCTTAGGTGTTTATTTGCGCCTTCGTTCTTTCCGCGCCGGGTAGACGAAACGGGGCAGTCGGCGGAGAGTTTTCCTCCGCCGATACGGTGTTTCTCTTTTCTGCAGAGAAAAGAAAAGACCGAGAGCGGACCCTTCCGCCGCGCGCTCCCTCGATAAAATCCAAGACCGAGTGCCGAGCGCGTAGAGTGGATTCAAACCCGAGTGACGGGAGGGGTGAGAAGGGAAGAAGGACGGAGGGGAGGAAAAGAAAGAATAAAAACGGCGGCAGACAAAGACATTACGGGCGAAAACAGTAAACCGGAATTTTCTAAAAATAGAAGGCGGCGGAGTGAGAGAAGCGGGCCAAGGTCGACCGCGAAAAGCGAGAAAAGATAAAGAGAAACCAACTTCCGAAGGAGAGGTACGACCGGGCTCGGCGGGGCCCGGAAGGCCGCTACCGTCCTAGGAATCTTCCCCACCGGCTTTCGGGCCGAGGAAGTCAAAGTCCTAGACCCACGCCGTCCGAGCGATAAAAATATATACCTTGTGACGAAATAAGTGCAATCGACCGGCGTCGCTAGTAGTAGAGCGGCGGCTTCTCTACCTTTCCGATCCGAGAAGATGCTAAATTTTCGTTACGGATTCGGCGTGTTAAGCGGGCAATTTCTCCTATACGAGAGCCTAGAGCCGGCCCTACCATAGGGCAAACGGAGCAGCCGCTCCAGGCGCTAAGTCCTAGGGGGCGCTTCAGTGATAAAGTAAATTAAAGTTCAGTTGTTAATTAATTTTTCTTTTTCAGCTCGCGTCCTGATTTTTGTTTGTTTGTTTGTTTGTTTTGATTAACTGTTAAGATGCTTGTAAAAGGCCAACCTGGCCACAGTGTCTTTTTTGAAAATAAAATATTTTGAAATAAAGGGTATAAATTAGGGGCAACGAAGAGAGGGGCCCCCACCAGTGGGCGCGTGGTCTCCGTTGCCGCTCATCGTAGTGGTGACCAGACCCTAAAGACTGGGAGGTTCGTCGTGGGTTCGCGCTACGGTCGGACAGACTGGCTGCTTGGAGTTTTCCGGGTTTTCTCCTTGCCAATAACGACCGAATAGGAGGCCAGTTTCCCATAAAAGTCCTCCCGGAAGGCATTATTTCCCGCGCGCGCGATTAGGCCGTTCGGGTACGGCTGGCTCATCGGTCGCATAGCGATCATACACAAGTCTATCGGAGAAAGAGCCTATTTGAGCTATACTCTCCATATTAACACCTGCAAGAAGAAAACAAAGAAAGAAGAAGAAGAGGCGCCATAATAGGTTTTCGCTCCATCCTAAAACTTGCCTCGGGCCGGCACTGCGAGAGCCGGTCCACCCCCAGTCCGACTAAGGACCGGCGTTTCGACCCAACGAGCGACCGCCGAAAGACGGAAAAGGTGTCGATGGGCGGAGGCGCGGAAGAGGAGCCCCCGTAAATTAGCTCCGGACTTTCCGACGACGGATTCGCGCCGCAATCGGTCCCGCCCCGTGTTACGCGGTAGGCGACGACCGGACGACGGAAGCTTAAAAAATTATGTAAAAAATATATAAATACGGTTAAGACTGACGAACCAGCAGATAAGAGTTATTCGCAACTTAGTAAACGTTCGGCAACTGCGTAGCGTAGTCCGATTAATTATTGTATGTCGGAAGCGGCTAAAGAAATACTTTTGGACAACCTTATACTTTTTGCTTTCAAAGTATTTTTTATTTTACATATTTCTCGTCTTCGTTAATTCGGGGGTTGGATATCGAGCGTCATTCCAGACTTTTCTATTTACTGGTAAAAATAAACAAAGTATGTAATAGGTAAAAGTAGGTTGACTAATTACAAAATCGTCCTTTCAACCGGTTTAACTGGCTTCTTCAAAAATATTATTTCAATTTACCGGGTGGATACAGAGGAACGGTCACTTTGGCCAAGAAACGAAACAATTTCTATTTTCTCCATCGTTCGCCTCCGATTTTCTCGCCCGGTCGACGGCGTTGTTTTACTCCCTCCGGTCGGGCGGTGGCCGTTTCCCGGGAGAGCTTTTAAGGTTTCGAAAAGGGGCGAAGGAAGACGGGTGATAAATATTTTATTATAGGAAATAGAACGGCGGGTCCGAATTGGCCGGGGACCCGCCGCGGCTAGACGAAACCTCCGANCTCCCTTTCATGGTCGAATGAGTGTTGCCAGCTAAAACACGTAAAAATAATATTAAAGTAGCCGAGACATAGCCAAATATTGTAGCGCCACATCACTAGCGGTCATTTGAAATTTGCCGACTACGGCGGTCGGTTAACCGAGGTGTCGGTTAATCGGGGGTCGGATAATCGAGACTCTACTGTATTCACATTCAATCACATTCACAGGTGTTAAACAATTGTTAGCTTCCTGCATTCAAAAGTGTAATAAAATTTTATGTCCTTGCAGGCACTGTACTGTACTGTACAGTACTGTACATAGTACAGCTTAACTGAACTATACTATGTATAACTTTTTGTTAATGTACAGTACTATTACTTACTACAAAATCCGCATCACTTTCGGGTGTCTTCGATACCATCTATCGGCGCAGCTCCAAAAAGAGAGACTAATTTTTCCTCTAACGTTGTCAAAGCTTCTTTTGTTGGTAGACCACCACCTGTCTTCTTGGAATGGTTTTCCATTTTTGCAACCTTTATTATTACAGATGATTTCAAATCATTCCGAGTCTAAGAGTTAGGTGTTAAAATATTAGTTTTATATATAGACTAGCGGACGAGCCGGGCATTGCTCGGGCAAAAATCACATCATCAAAGATTACGATTATTAGATTATTTCGTACTTCTAACCTTTCTATTATATTATATTATATGATAGTATTTGATTTGTATTTACAAAGGTTTATCACACCGAGTGATCAATCTAACACAATTTAAAAATTCTTTACATTGTGTACAGTACAGTAGAAGAATAAAGAATTTTTAAAATGTGTTAGATTGATCACTCGGTGTGATAAACCCTTACATAAGATAACCTTTCTATTTAGTGTTTATATTTATGCAACAGGTTGTATAAACTTCGTAAAAAGTTCTCGTAAATATCGCATTTATAGAAAAATTACTGGACTGCAATTTGACAAAATCGTAGACTTATAAATTCCCACTGTCGTACATTTGTCTGTTCTTCCTTAATCACAAGAAAGAAGTTAGATAAATAAAAGTCGAGATCAGATGTGGAGAGCTTAGGGCAGTGATCCCAAACTTTTTCGATCCATCGCCTCCTTTGTTCTATAAAGTTATACCCAACGCCCCTAACCTATTTTCTCTTGCGTGAGAAAGGATTGGAAATATTCATAGGAAAACTTTTCTATGAATCTCACACTTTGTGCCCTTACCGTACAGTACATTGTTCTCGACATCAGTTTTTTATCAGTTTAACAGAGGAAAGGGAATGGCTTTCAGTGACCCCAATTTTACCTTTGGTCACCGTTCAATACCCTGCCTCCAGCGCCCCCTTAATTTACTCATCGCCCACGAGGGGACGTTATTACCCACTTTGAGAAACGCTGGCTTAGGGGCAGGAATGCCCCTAAGCCAGCGTTTCTCAAAGATTAACTATATACGAACTTCCGATTTTAAACGGCAAGTTACGTTTCTTGGATTCAAAATTTTCCCCTGACAGGAGTTAGATTAGATAGACACGACTCTATTGCTAACAGGAGAAGCATGATGTACTGTACAGGGATTAGATCGCCACTAAAAGAATTGAGAACATCGTGACGAAAAATTGCAACCCGGTATTGCGACGCTGTCTCAATAAATAATCGCTCGTTAGAATTAGTTTGGTATATTTGATTACCACAACTCCATCTGCCGGGATCTGTGGCATCTACCAGCTTCCCACAAAAGCCCGGGAAGACTTTTATGGAAAGCTGGATCCTATTTAGGTGTTACTAATGCGAAGAAAACTCGGAAAACTCCACGTGGTCGGCCCGTCGACCGTACCCGAACCCACGACTAACTGACTACCGGTGTTCGGTGTTTTACGCACTCGGCTACCGGAGGGCGCTTATTCGAATTAAAAAAGTACCGTTCGGAAATGAAAAAACCCCGAGTTGTATGACGTGGAAAGTTAAATACTTATGTACTGTACTAACTATAGACTTTTCACAGGGTAACACTTTCGATTGCACGCAGGCAAGCGCTATATGCTACCTGTAACGCAAATTACACCGCTATAATAATTGTCGCAATAATTAAGTGAATATAATATATATATTTTTTAAAATTATATCCTTCTTCGTAAAAATTATATTTAATTTACTTAGTTAAATTTTTGTCAATAGATGGCGCTACGTGTAAATCGGGAAATGGAATGTAGATAGAAATTAATTGATTTATAGAAATCCAATCGATTTTTGGGGTGGGAGGTACGACGCTATGTAAATTAGAAGTACGTAAACTGCCGAGTCTCGTAACAATTGGTCGAACGGCCTAAGAGTGTATAGCGAACAAACAAACAAACATCCTCATTTATACATACAGATACGCGCACTAAATTATTAATTTTTAAAACAACTTACTTTTCTTCATTTCCCTACACTTTTTGTAGATCCAACTTCTCACTGTTTAACAAAGAACACACAATTCGTGCCATGGTTATTGTTTATCTCTTATGGCGTAACTCGAATCCAATTTTCCTATTTTATCGAAACATGGGCAAGATTATAACTTTCGTTTTAGAATTATATTTTTTTTATCATTTTTAGCAAATATAATAATGTCTTTATAACTTTATAATTAAGAAATATACATATATATGAACAGCTTACCTGTAAAAAGTACTGGCGAAATCAACCATTATTTTTATTGCGTTGCAAAAGTTTTACAACAGATTTTTATTCTCCACGTTCATTTAAAAAAATTATTTATAAAAATAACGAACAAAACTCCACTCGAGGTGCTAATACCGCGTGATCCAAAGAAGAAACGACCCTCATTGCCGATTGGTGGAATTCCAATACAAGTAGCTTACGAATTTGCGTATTGGCTTCCAGGCCAACGACTGCGTACAAAGCCGACGAGAACGGTAAAAGTGTAGTCAATAGAGAGGTTGCGGCCGACGTTTTCAACGCCAAAACGTGTACGTCGGACGTTCGGCGCCACCTTCCCGTAAGCCAAGACGTTTGACAATGGCGTTTGGAACGTCGAACATGATTCCACTGACGTTCCAAACGCCATTGTCAAACGTCTTGGCTTACGGGAAGGTGGCGCCGAACGTCCGACGTACACGTTTTGGCGTCGAAAACGTCGGCCGCAACCTCTCTAATATGGCTGTAGGCCGCGCGTTAGTCAGAAACGTCGATCGACGTTAAGTAGCCGAAACCTTTCCGCAACGACAGTCGTTCGGTTCGGTATCGCCTGGGCACTAAAATTGAACTTAAAAGGATTAATTAATTTCGACTTTCGTACGTCTCTTACGGTTGGTTTTCCTCGTTTCACGCAGATCCGAAAGTGACAATCACCTTTCGTACGACGTTATCCTTCCGCCTTTCGCCCCTCTCTTTTTATAAACGATCGACGGTCACGTGTGGCCGGGCCGAGAGCGATTGCGCGGTATCGTAATATCCATAGCTCGGGTGTAAACTTCCGACGATTTAACGGAACGACACCCCGGCCGTTCTTTGCCTAGGATTTTCCGGAGCGCCCGTCGTTTCCGACTCGGAGAATTTCTCCTTTTTGTGCGAATATTTGAATTACGCGAGAAAAACGAAATTTTAAGAGAAATCGAGAAAGTCCGTCTTTATTTTTTTAAAATTCTAACTCTGTTACCGAATATAAATAGACAATTACGCGCGCCAACTTACGATTATAATATTTAAATAAAAAAACGACTTTAAATATAGTTTTATTCCGTTCTTTCTGTCCCGTACTTTAATGATAAAATTGGAAGTGAAAAAAACGGGAGAAAAAATGGAGATTTTAGTAAAAAAGAAGACTGGACGGGCAGTTCTAATCACGAAGGTCTTTGGCGGTATTTGCACTCGCCGACGGTAGAAAGAAATAGGAATTTGCCGGTCCGGCGCTACAAAAATTCGCCACCCAGTACGGCACTCTGGTGGGATTAGAAGGGGGTTTAAGAAATGGTAGAGAAACTCGTTTCGTGCGGCCGCTTTGGCCAATAGCCAGTTATATTCATTTAAAAGCGTACGTTTCCTTTCTCGTTCTTCTGTTTTAAACAATTCGCCAATAGTTGGTCGAATATCGGATAGAATTTCCAGCGCGCGCCATTATCGCCTACGTCTAATCCGACGACGGCTTCGGCATTCTCTCGCTCCTTCACCGGCCGCACTTTTTCTCCCTTTTATTTTATTTGTTTAAATACGAAGACCAGCTTTGAATTAAATTTATTAGAACTGGCGACTTCTTATCTCGCCACTGTCGTTTTTCTTCGAGTATTTTCCCACACGCATTTAGACGTAATACCATAGGAACTATTTTGTTCTTTCTTGACCGGAACCGCGCCAACGTAATCGATTTTGCCCCCGACCACTTAAAATACCGAGAAATTTCTCCGTCGATTTCTGGCGCGGCGGAATAACGACGGAAAGGGTTTTCGGTTATCGGCCGACGGAGACGACGTCGTACAGACCGCAACTCCATCGAGTACTTTTATTGCACCGTTAAAATATACAAAAGACGGATGCCGAACGAAGGCGCGTGCACGATACACAAATATAAATAATAAGCTCAACCGCAGGAGGGAAAAGGCAGAATGCTCCACGTCTTGTCGGGCAGACACCGGACGACGGAGGGAACGTCTGTGGCGGGAGCGTTCCTTCCGCAGGACAGGGTCAGTTTGGTGTCGATCCGGTAGAACGGCAGGTCCGGAATCAACTTGATCCACGGGTCGTCGGTGGTGTTCGGTCGAAGACATCCTTAAAATAGACGGTCCGATTATCCGCGGATAGACGGCGGCCGGCGCCCAAGAACACTTACCTTTGGGTCGGCAGGTGGGCGCTTGGTCCGACCACACCCCGTCCGCCAGACACACGACGAATTCGGCTCCCGTCAAGGCGTAGCTCTCCGGACAGGAAAAAGAGATTTTGGAAGCCAGTCTTCGAGAGGCGGAGTTTCGGGCGGTCAGAGGACTTTCCACCTCCATCTCCGGACAGAAAACGGCTGCGAAAACCACCGAGTTTAAGGAAGCCAACGGGAAGAAGAAAGGAATAATTTTCCGCGCTTACCCTGGACCAGAATACGAATTCCTCCGTCGTTGTTGGAGTCTCCGCTTTCCGCGCAAGAATAGGTTCCGCTGGCGGATTGATCCACCCCCTTCAGCTGCAGTCGTCGACTTCCCTGTCCGAAGGAGTCGGAATAGCGAGTCTTGGTTATGTTTCCGGTGCGGATCCTCCACTCCACCGCTCCCAGGTTGGCCGGACGGATGCAGGTCAACTGCAAGTTCTGACCCGGAAAGACCACCAGAGTTCCGTCCGCGGTCAGTCCCACGGGAAGGTCCGAGGTGCCGGGTAGGGGGTAGTAGTCGACGGCGGGACGGTCCGTACCTGAAACGTAATTCGACGTAACGCCGGTGGGCACTTTTTAATCCTAGAAGCGCGTTTCCGCGGTTAACGAAGTAATTACTTACAGTTGGAAAATTGGCTTGGGACGCAATTGCCGGACTCGTCGTCGAAGCGAAGATCCGGAGGGCAAGAGTAAATTCGGAAAGTCTTCTCCGTGCAGTTAAAATATTGCTGGCAATCGAAGGGGTGAGAGTGACGACCCGTCCCGGAGGACCGACAAAAGGCCTCGACGTTCCCCACGTCTGGAAGTACGAATTCGTCTTAGAAAGAGAAAAAGAGACCCGATTTTCCGTCGCTCCACTCACTTTCCACGTCTTCTTCGTCGGCCAACTTCCGACAGGAGGGAGATCGGGCGGACCAATCCCCGCCCAGGCAGACGATTCTTCCCGGACCGGACAAAACGTACCTTCCGACGTGGGAACATCTGAACACCAACTCCTCTCCTCGCCCGATTCTTCGGGTCCGAGGCGTCAGGGGTCTGGACCGATAGGACACCACCAGTTCCGGGTCCCAACTGGGAACCACGTGGCAAAAGTCTTCCCCCTCCGGCTCGTCTGAAAAAGGAAAAATAATCGATTATCGCCCGCGTCGCCTTCCCGTCTCCCGGAGAATTTCCCATCCCCGGCCGCGCCTACCACGAAAAGTGGCTTTTTCTGCCCAACGTCGTCGTCCCTCCCCCGCTGGTCGGCCGGCACGAAATCGCTAATTCGGAGAAGAGAGAGACGAAGGAAATTCGATAGGAGACGTTGCGTCACCGCGCGCGCGGCTTCGAGGAAAACTCCGAACCGATTCCTATATTTAGCGGAAATCGAGATACCGAGACTCCGGTTACGACCCGTTTAACCCCGTCGACACCTCCGGACGGGGATATACGGTCGGATTCCGTAACGGAAATAACGTCTACGCTTTTAGGGACGTCGAAAGCGAATCCTCCAATATTTCATCCAAGGCATAAAGGAGTAACGCATTCGAACTTGGTCTTCTTTTTTCTGCAGAGATACAAAGGCAATTAATAATACGAATTGCTCGAGTAGCGATACGAACGTTAAATACTTTCTTCCCACGGATCAATATTTCGTGTCCAAATAGGCGGCATAAATGTACAATACGGAATATTAAGGGAGGCGCGGGTAGCCACGCCCGACCGGATTTACGTAAGACGTTTTCCGTTACTAAAGGGACTGGCGAGAAAAGCCCACAGAAACAGTTATAAATATCCTGTAAGGGTACGGTACGAGTAACCGAAATTAAAACCCGCCGACAGAAATTTAATATTACGACGATTATTAACTTTCTCCGCGTAAATAATCGGAGATACGGCGCACAGTGGGTGGTGAAACGATTCTAGCGGGACTTAAGTATATAGGCTGGTGCAATTCATTTTTATAATAAAAATTTTTACTTAGATATCGTATCAATTAAAAATTTACATATCAAAGTCACATTCGGATTTCTCTTGTACTAAGGTCACGCTCGGTGCTTTAATAATTTTAAAACGTTAGCGGTTATCGGAGTGTTTTCTTTATACCATGTGATCTAAGGCTTGTAATGAGAGGATCTGAAGAAATTAAAAGATTATGTAAAATATTAGTGTTTATTCTAGAAGTTTTTCGGGAATAACTCTGACGAAATTTTTAAAATTCCTTGCGTCTAGCTTCTCGCACTTCTTCGGACAATTGTCCTATTGAAACGAGAAACGAATTTTTGATCCGCCTATTAAAACTTTGTGAAGAGTGACTGGCACGGGATACCGATGATAAAGCGTCACGTATACTCCGCTGTTTCCTTGGTGTAGATTTCGAATTTGATTGTATCGATTTTGTAGCCGGATGCCAGCGCTTGTAATATAACCGAAGATGGTTTTATCAGGTTCTCGTTAACACCGGTTATCTCTGCAATAAGAGCGGCATTCGAAAAAAATCTTGCCGAATTACCGTCGTCGGTGTTTCTACCACCTTGCTTGGGAAGATTCGGAAGTAAACCAGTTTCGGCTCTAAATCTATCAATAATATTTTTTCTTTTTTTGTTGATACTGACTCTTTTTCTTCCTTCTCGCGCACTTGGCACTTTTTTAATATCCATTCGATACGATATTAAAATACGATAATATCCATTCGATGTTGATAGACCAAATGAAAAACTTTTTTCATTACATTGCCTCATTTAATGTTACCTTTGTTTGTTTGTTTTAAGTCACGGCAACGCAACACTCGGGCGATCTGCCTAGGGGGATGCCTTCCGGGAGGTCTTTTTAAGGAGAACCGGCCCCTATTTAGGCGTTACGGACGTGCAGAAAACCCTGAAAACTCCACGTGGCCAGCGATCCACGAGCGAGGCACGAACCCACGATCTTCGTATCCTGAACTCCCAGTGTTCGGGATACGAAGACCGCTTGGCCATTAATGTTACGTAGATCGTTAGTTTGGCTGGATGGGACGTCCCATTATTTGTTTTTGTGGTGTTTTATAGCTTGCACGAATTTGTGGCAAATCGACATTTTCGATATTTATCTAATCATTGATCCATAAATGATTTTTGGTTGAAAAATGTTTGATATTTCGATTACGTTTCTTTCATCTTTGACTTACAAATTAGACCAACGGAAAAAGAAGAAGTAATTCGACGTAACTCATTTTCCACTATCTCGACTGGGATTTGTTAAATTAAACTTTTTTTTAATGTAGTCTACTTTAATATTTTTTACTTCGAATGACCTTTTATCATTTTATCTTTTTCTCTTAGTTTATCAAAAAGTTCACTCCCGCTGACTACCAGCCATCGCCCTGTGAAAGAAAAAATGGTTATACGTCAAAATCCGCGCCTTTCCGCGCACAAATATCCGTTAGACATAATTATAAAACTTTCGAAAATCCGGAAAAAATGAAATTAAAACGTACAAAGACATACGAAAAAAAGATGCAGAAGTTTTAAAGTTCTACTTATTTAAAATAAAGTGTAAAAATCCCTTGGGTTCGCCATTGTTTTATATAAAATCTCCTCATTGCCTATTATTAATGAAATATACATATTAAAATACATACTTTGGCCATTACTATTCGTCTTAATTATGGATAAAAACACTTAAAACAGCCAGCCAAACAACTATTCGAAATAAGTCCGAACACGACACTAACGTTATGATTCCAACCAGATATAAAACTGATGCTTTTCATTTGTTGCTTAGCAAAGCCACGGGGCGTATTTTAAAAATTATCGATAGCAATTGACTCACTGGAATGTTTTTTATTAATACGTAAATATGTAAGGGTCATTATCAGCTACGCATTTTTTGACTTTTGTCCTCCTAGAATCGTCTGACGACCCACTGTGCGGCGTGGCCGCGCCGGTTACGCGCGTCGTATCTCCTTCCCCGTAACGTACGCTCCGAGGCGGGAGCGGAAAGTAGGGTAGGGACGGCGGAGGGGACAAAAGACGTCTTTGTGCGGTTCGGTCGTCCGCTTATCGGGTAACGAAAGACGGGATCGAAGTTCGTCCATCGGAATCGATCTTTTCGCCTTTTACGCTTATCGACTAATTCCATCTTCCGACAATTCGCGCGAAACGGGTGCGCGGTCCTCTTCTCTTTCCGTTTTTTGCCCAGCGCCAAGCTCGTCGAAAAGACGGAGTGTCGCCGCCTACGACTTTTACTCGGGAAAAGAAGCGCCGAATCCCGGCCGTTGGTTCACCTTCCCGTACTCGGAGCCAATTCTGGCGGAAAGAAACCGCCGGAAACCGTCCTCGGATTGGTAGTATTCGTAGTATTCGTCGACCCGTGTGACGTATCGGAAGAACACCCGGGGGCGGTAAACGGTCGATTCTGGGATTTCTACCGGCCTACGCGGTTAATAAGGCCGGTGGGGTTACCGACTACCTCGATCTTTTTTTCCTCCTCCCGCGTAAACGTATTTACGTCGCAGTTTACCCAGCGGGTTACGGCGGCGGGCCCGGA
This sequence comes from Centruroides sculpturatus, assembly GCF_000671375.1. NCBI lineage: Eukaryota > Metazoa > Arthropoda > Arachnida > Scorpiones > Buthidae > Centruroides > Centruroides sculpturatus. The sequence continues at coordinate 100,827 of NW_019385290.1, read as the reverse complement.
AAAGTGAAAATAATGAATAAAGGGCGCCTAAAATGATGGGGAAAGCCGTATCTACCAAACTGGCCAAAGTTATCCGTCCCCTTTAAATGTTTTTTTATCGTAAATTACTTAAACACTTAAGGTATTGGTAAACACTCGGCCACTTCGGCCGAGTGTTTACGAATACCGTTTCTACGGGTGGCGAGAAAGAACGTCGACCGATGGCAGAATCGCCTTTTCCCGCATAACCCAGACCTTTTATAAAATCTAATTATTTTAACGGTATAATCTGAGCTAATGTAAATTCTGTCTACTGGCCGAGTTTATGATTTCTCTCGGCTTTTTTTCCTTCTTTCTATTAAATAAAAGCGACAGTTCGGAGTGTCGTTTCCCGCCTTTAGGCCGTTCTCGTAAATACTTCAACGGAAGGTCGGCAAGTTTCTTTTATATAAATTTTATAAATCGTTCTCGCCTACGTCATCTTATCTACGTTATCTCGGTCGGACCGCTTCCGTTAATATCGCCGAGGCGGGGTTTGTAGTCGGAGCGTGGCCGCGCTAATCTCTAAACCTAATTCTTACCGTTAACAACCCGCTAAGTTCTTTCCGTTTTCCTCCCGGAAGACGAATACGGTCATTACGGTAACGCCGAGACTCGGGCGGATGGCCCTTCTCGAGTAATTTACTCGAGAAGGGCCATCCGTGGCTTTGCCGATTTTCGTTAGTCGCCACTCTCTGCCATTGCCGGAGTCCTTTCGTCCCTTAAAAAAGAGCGGAAAGAATTCTCCAAAAGGGCCGACATTACCCGTAAAGCGACGGGAAAAAGACCGGCCGGGAGGGAAAATTCTTCCCCGGGAACGTCGGTAGCTTTCCTAGCACCGGCTTTTCTAAAAGCTAAAGAAAACGATACCCCTAATATTACGTTACGTAGAAGCGGCGCCACCGTACGGGCCCGCATCCCGCGTCGGACGAAACTGGTGGCCGCAAACTGCGCCCGGCGTACGTTTTGCCACGTTAGAAACATTCGGCGGAAAACTAAGTCTTTGGCGGTTGGTAGAAGACGGGTCGAGTTTTTTATTTTACGCCCATCCATCTTTACCGTTGACGATTTTTCCAAACCATGGCCGAAAGTAAACTGTACGGAAGTGTTTCTCGCCTTTTCTCATTATTAACGGAATATTAACGGAAGCGGTCCGACCGAAATAATCGAATGCGTTTCCCCCCGGCACAAATTATCGCCTCTACCGCCAATGAACCGAAATATATTTCTAGTCGTCTCGAATAATCGTTTTGGATTAGTTATTTAAACTCGTCCCGTCTGTCGACGACAATATCGATCCCGAAAGGTCATTATAGAACTATTTCGAAAGACCGGGGAAGATCCGTAATTTGTGGCCGGACCTATTTCGTAATCCCATCCTTCGTTACCCGGAAGGGCGACGTAAACTCGGTAAGAGACCGAGCGATAAGCGCGAAAAGTATTTTCCGGTGTTTCCGCCGGTAAACAATATATTATCGACGGTCTCGATGGTCGAATATAGCGACGGCGGTGTTTATCCACCCGACTAAGGCTTTCGATAGCGTAGACATCGAGGTATTAAAACAAAAATTGTTTAAATTCGAATTAAGAGGCGTGCCATTATAGTGGCTAATATTTTATTTATCGAGTCGTACGTATTACGTAAAGATAAATAATTTGACGCGTAAATCTTTTCCAGCCAGGAAGTCCCGCGGGGATCAATTCTGGGTCCTTTACTATTTAATATTTATATAAATTATATGGTAGAAACTATTCCCGAAAGTAATATTATATCGTACGCGGACGATATTATTACGGCCTACGCGGATCGAAACCCTCGAGTAATCGAAAATAATATAAATTTAATGCCGGCTAAATTAAGTAAATATACGGAAAATCATAAGTTTAGAATAAACGAGAATAAAACAAAAGTAAAAAGGTCAATTTACACGATATACAAGTAAGAATTAATAATAAACGTATTCAAAGAGTTAATACCGTGAAATATTTAGAAAACGAAATAGACGATAATCTACGATGGAACCATTACTTAGTCTAACAAGGCCTTTATCTAGATTTATCGGAATTAAAAGAATAATGAGATATATAAACTTTGAGGCCGTTCTTCGTTTGTACCACGCCTAAACTAAGATACGGTATTTCGGTACGGGGTACGGCTTCTTACTTCGTATCGAATAGGTTGTCGGTCGTACAAAATAATTCCATTAGAACGTTACACCAGTTACCTTATAATTCTTCCGTCACCTCGTATTAGAACCGGGCCTATATTGACAAAGTACGAGTTTTACATACAAACAAGTTATTTTACACCCTTTTAAATTAACAAAGGTACGCGGGAAAGGATCTTTTTTAGGTAATTTTCTAAAAAAATACTTTGGGCCCTCTAACTACGATTATCGATGGAAAAATAATTTGATTTTACCAAAAGTTAAGGGCCATTTTGGCCGAAACTCGCCGATTTACCAATTCGTATACGAGTATAACCGGAATGCTTTAAAAGAGGATTACGGTACGAAGATTCGAGAACTTACGGGTAATCTAAAGGGGTTGTCGAAAAATTGAATGGCGTTTAGTTTCGAGTTGTGGTTTTTTTCGTCGTTGTCGTCGTTTCTCCCATGTTTGTGTTTTATACACGTGTTTATTTTGGAAAAGGCCAACGGCCTTAGCGCCGTTTAAGATTAAAGATTAAAAATAAACCCGTTGTTAGTAGTTATCACAATTCGTTTGTATCGGATGGGTTCCGAGGAAATATAATTGAAACCGCTATTTTCGAGTTTCTTCCATCCTCTCGCTACTCGGCAAAGAAGTGCTTTTCCGTACTTTAATGCCATTTACGAGTCGGCATCGGCGCCGTCTTTAGGACGTAAGATGGGGCCCTCTTAAGGAAACAGAAACAATAGTATATTACGTAAAGGTAAAGAAAATATGCGATCTGAGATACGTATTTTTTAACGAAGCAGGATTTACTATCGTGTACATTTCCTAGTTTAGAGATCGGTCTTAGAATATTTTTACTTTAACGATTAGGCTACAAATTGTTCTGGTGAACGTTCATTTTCTATTTTAAAAATGATGATACGTAATACGACGTCTCAATCGAGATTAATTAAATAAATAATCTTTCTATTATGAATATAGAATCGGATATAATTAATAAAGTAAATTTCGATAAATTAATTACGAATTTCATAGCAGCAAAATGTCGAAGAAAAATTTTCAAAGTTTGCTTAATTCTAAGATCATTTTTAACCTCGTATAGGAGAAATAAAGTATTTGATAGTTTTAATAATTTGTTTATTTCAATTAACCTATTTTTTACCTGTAACTTTATTACTTTCGGATTAGGGGCCCCTAAGGCCTGGGGCCCTGGGCCGGGGCTCCGTAGCCCTGCCCTAAAGACGAATTCTACTCCGTAATACCGATTGTCGACGGGGTCGGCCCAAGGAATAGTACCCGGCCGGCAACGGCAGCCGGTACATTCTCCTTAAAGAATTCCCTTAAGTAAAAATCCCTAGCTTGGTCCGGAGCGGAGGTTGCGATTAGTCGGGACTTCGTAGACCGAAAAAGACCGAAACGTCTCGAATAGAAAACGGAAAACCCACCGTGGCTACGTATCGTTTGTACGCGTAGGAGGCGAGACTCCGATACTCTGGAATTCTTAAACTAAAACGGACTCGAGTCCAAAAGTCGAGCGTGAGTCTGGCAAACCGCGGTGGCGCTCTCCCCAGATTTTATTCGCCGTCGAAACGACGAAAGATTCCGATTATTACCCAGCGTGGAAAACTACGAAAATTTCTTTCCGCCATAAAGGTGGCGGTGGAATTTTACCCCATTTCTTTATTATCCGACGTTTTCTCGGTAGAACTCGGCCGTTTCCATCAGATTTCCGGTTACCGCGCGTAGTTTGAAGCGTCAACCGATTTAGATAAGAACTAGGCGCAAACGATCGATCCATTAATTGATCCGAGTTAACTTTTCTCTTACGAGAACGTTAAGAACACTTATATAAAAACTCTTTACGTTTTGGCGCGGCCACGTTCCGTCCCTCTTCTCTCCTCTTCTTCTAACGGAGGCGTAAATGCCGGTAAAAGATTCGATGGATAATACGCGACGTGGCCAACGATTTTTAACCGGGAGAAGGCGCGTAACAAATAGATGTAATTTACACGTTATATGTTAAACGGTTTTTAAGTTAACGACGGAGAACGGAAAAGGCGGGTTTGTCTAGACAATTACCGTCTTTATTGGACGAAAGCGCCCGGTTACTCCTTTCCCAATCTTCCTCTACCTACAGTCCTTTTCCCGGACCTTCGACGCTACGTCACCTTCATTAGTTCGTAATTTGACTCCTTTCGCTCATTTCCGTACGTTAATAAAAAAATAACTATTTACTCCATTTTAACAACCGACTTTGAAATTTTAAGCTACTCTTATCGCCCCTAACGACCAATTAACAAATGATTATTCCGATTCTTAGGAAAACGTCGGGAGCGTCGTCCGCTTTCTTCCTGGTAAATGAAATACTCTCCGTGCACGCGCGCAGAAAAGATAATATTTATTCCTTCCGACTGGGAATACGGTTTACCCCACCGCGGCCCAGGCCTTAATAAAAGGTCCTTACTCGAATATTTTTTACTTTTCGGTTAACCCCCGCTCCCTTCGGGTACTTCCGCATCCGTCGCCGCCACGGTACGCGCGGCGCCGTGTCGAAAATACATTTCTTTATTTATTTTCGGCTTATCGCCACGGGATACGTCTAACATTCCTAACTGCAATTTACTTATACCGTATTTCGCGGTATTTACGATTCGGTTCCCAGCGAAAAATCGATACGAGTTGCTACTTAGCCTACTTTTTACTACCCTTCTGTTTGAAGGACCAAGTCTGTATAATTTCTGTTTGTAACGATAACGTCCTATACGGAAAAAACAAAACTCTTAGATTCGAATCCGCGAAGGGAAGTTACAAAAGTCCAAAATCTAATCCGATTAAACGCTCCTTCCTAGAAAGTATTCGCTTATCCGGCACTTCTCGGAACAAACGGGCCAACGAAATAATATAAATTAATTAACGGAATAACGTAAACGAACTTACTGGTAAGGGAACCGTACCATCGGTTTCCACGGCATGGGTCGGACTGATTTAGCAGACAGGCGAGCGACTCTCGGTGGAGACTCGACGTCTTCTCCGCTTCCCATCTGACCTCTCTTATCTTCTCGTCCAGAGAACGTTCGAAATGACGAGCCACGTCTTCCCGATGGCGAAAGACTCTCTTTTCCAGATTCTTGTACTCTTTGTCTACGTGTTTGGCCACCCAATTTTTGGCTTCGACTATCTTCGCGTCCCATCCGTCCAGTTTGCGGTCCAGGTCTTCCGTTCGACCGTTCAGTTTACTGACTTGGACGAAGAGACGAACGATCTTCTCGTCGTGTCGCGCCACATCTTCGGCGCTGCCCGTTTTACTCAGGGCGCTTTCTATCTTTCGCAACTTGTTGTAGTAAACGTCCAATTCCGGTAACGTCTCCTCCACCCGATTTAGTCTCAGATCCATTTCCGACATGTTGTTCTGCTGATCGTCGTACAAAATTTTCAGATTCAGGAGATTCAGATCCTCCAATTCCCTTCTGGTTTCCGACCATTCTCTGCTCGTCTTTAGCTCCAGTTCTTTCACATCTTCCTTCAGTCGGTCCAGACTTCGTCTGTTTTCCGAAACGTCTTCCTCCCGGTCCCTTAACCAATCCAGTTGCCAAGAAGCGTTGGTTTGCGCACTCCGAAGGAAGTCGACGTCCTGGCCCAACTCTTCCACTCGACCGTTTAGAATTTCCACTTTCCGGCGCAGTTCGTCCGCTTCGGACTGCGAATCGTTCTTCCATTGGTGCCACCGTTCGGAAGATCGCGCCCCGTCCTTTTCCAGCTCGGACAGGCGGGAGAGAGCCGCGGAAATTCCGTCCAGGTAAGTAGAGTTGACCCGCGACACGTATTCTTTGGTAGCTTCCAGGTCGGCCGCCATTTCGGACAAGAGTCGAGCGGTACTGTTGGTCCCGGCGTCCAGGCTTTTTCTCATTTCGGCCATTTCTTTTTTCCAGGACGGATCGAATTGGCTTTCGGACCGATTTTCGTCGGAACCGTCGACGAAAATCGCTTTGGAAGCGTTGACGAGAGAAGTGGTGTTGCTCCGTCCGTCTTCCAGTTGATATTCCAACATTTTCAGGTTCTCCTTCGTCGTCTTTTTGTCGGCGTCGGCCAATTTGATCTCTATTATTTTCTCTATTAAATTGACCGTCTCGTCGGTTATGTTGGAGCGCATACTGTTCATTTCGCCGCGCAGATCGTCCACGTTGTCTTTCAAATTATTTGTTTCGTTCAGTTCTTTTTCCAACCAACGGATGTGAGTTTCCAGGTTCTTTAGAAGGGTCTTCCCGTTTTCCATTTCCGATCTTAGGCCGTCCCTCTCTTCCAGTAGAAGCGACAGTCGAGAGGTCAAGTCGTTGGCGGGTTGGCTCAGGTTGTCCAGTCGAAGGCGAATGTCTTCCACCACCGACCTCCAGGACCCGGTTTCGCTCAGTCGACTGTCCATCTTTTCCAAGCGCTCGGTCAACGAGCGTCGGTGTTTCTTCTCGCTCTCCAGCTCCGTCATTAGCAGATTTTTCTGACTTTTGAGGGCGAAGATCTGTTGGCTCAACTCTCTGACGGCTTCCTTCTCCTCGTCGATCAATCTCATCAAAGAAGTGACGTTCTCTTCCGACTGCGAGTCGGAGTCGGAGTCGAGTCGATCGGCCTTCGGCAAGTTCTCCGACCGCATCTCTTTCATTCGCTTGTTCAGAAGAGCTACGTGCCGTTCGGCTTTGTTTTCGAATTCCCCCATTTCGGACAAGCGTTGCATACAGTGTTTCATCTGCACTTCCAGCGTGTACACTCTGTTCTCCAAGTGGAGGGCGGCGACGGTTTGGTTGCACCGGCACCTCTCGCCCTCGGTCCGGCCGGCCGCCGTCAGCGTCAGTCCCAAGAGCAGCAGCGTCAACTCGACTCTTCTCATGTCCGATCTTCGCATCTCTGACGCACGACCCGTCCTCCCGGGTAAGACGATCCGCCGCAGATACAAAGCGGGCGTTGTGCGGCCGAGTGGACGGACGTAAAAAGCCTCCCCGGATGAGGTCGATAAGCCTCCTTTCGACCACCCGCGCCGCTTTCGCAACCTCGATTGCGAAAGCGCTTCTTCCTCGGTCGCATTTCGACCCAGGCGCTTTCCGTCGGAAATCTCTCTGTACGCACCGTCCGACCGAGAGCGTGGCCGCGCGAAAGGTAGAAAGCGGCCAACGCCTCCGCACTCCGATTGGAAAGTGTGTTGGCCAATCGCCGGTTCCCACACTCCTGTTTTAACCCAACACTTTTCTTAATTAATATCTCGAGGCTGTAAACGAGTTAATTAATAAGAAAGAAATCTTTGACAAAATGCGTGGAAGAAAATTAACGCGGGGTCTTGTACGCTTAGAGACTAATGAAAGAGTCTGCTCGTAGACGATTTCGCCTTATTTTCTATCTGGGAGATTTCCTCCAAAAGCGGAAACTTTCGTGGATTTGACGTTATTTTACTCGGGCGATATCGAAACGCCGCGCCCTCGTCTATTCTTTAGTGTGTTTTAACGTAATACGTAAGACGACAATCAATCTTCGTATCGATAAAAATCCGGCGTCCGGTTGCGTAACATTTCCAGCCAAAGATAGACGGTGGCGGCAGTCACCGAACCGACTATACGTAAAACGTTTATGGCAAGTTAGACCGCCATCAAGATTTTTCTTGACAGTTTTCCTTCGGTGAGGATAAGCTGGGCGCTCAAAGGCGAAATGTAAGGTAAATACGAGTAAAAATCTTGCCAGCGCCGAGCTTATCTTTACCGAAGGAAAACTGCTAAGGAAAATATTGATAGTGGTCTAAATTGTCATAAATTTTTACTTGGCGTAATTTTTTACATCTCGCGTTTTTCTTTGTATTTACGCTCGAGAAACCAAGACGCGTTAGCGGAGTTAAAATTGTGTGTGGCGCCATCTGTTACTAGGTATATTAAAAATAACTTTTATATTATTATTATTATAGAAGCAAAAATATCTCAATTTTCAGAGTGCGGACGAGTTTTACTTTTCTGGCTGTTACGTTATACGTAACAAATTTCCCGCGGTACCTTGTATATAAAGGGTATTGATGCTATAAATTTCGTCGGTGTATTATTATTTAAAATATCGGTGACGATTTTCCCACCGTCGGCTCCAACGCGAGGATAGAGTAACTACGAGTCCTTCGGGTATTTCGGATAGAAACGTTACCATAATTTTTTATTGTATTTCCGAGGCAACTATTTTTCTTCTTACCTTTAATGAATCTGTGGCCGGCAGGTAAAACTTGTTTTATTTAATACTAGCGGACGAGCTCGGCGTTGCTCGGGCTAAACGTAACGATAGCAAAGATTAAAATTACTAGATTGTAGCGGATCTTACCCGTTTTCACCGGGTGTAAGAATTACTTCCTCCCTCTTCTCAGACTAATTAGACTTTTTACATGGTCTAAAAATACATGTTCGATTTTTCTCAAAAACATAAGAAACCGTATTTAAAACAGTACAGTAGAAGCCGAGTTCTTCGGGTAATCCTTAATATTTAAAAAGCTATTTTATTTAAATAACCTATAAAATTAAATTAATGAGGAATTAACTTACTTGATGATAATTTTACTTAAATTAAATGATTAATTTTAAATTCTAAAATCTAAAAAATCTTCATTCCTTTCCGATATCTCGCACGAAATAGATGCCAACACATTACGACACGCACGCGTATCCCGAGTAGCAGTTTTTTCACCTTTACGGGTTCCGGGATTTCAAAACGCCGAGATTCCAAAATTCCGAAGGGTCAAATGTCAGACGACTATAATATTACGTTACGTTACGACAGCGGGAAGAGTAAGGCGAAAAGAATAGTCCGAATTTAAAAATTCCTGGAGTTTCCCTAGGAGAGTCGGGGAGAGTTGGTAACGTAGTAGAGATTACAAAGTTTTTTCGGTGTCAGTTTCTGAATTCCAAGTTAAGAATTTTCCCAATTAAAGATTAGTTTTTCGCTATCCTTATGAGTCACGGCAGTGACTCCCCTCTGAGTAAAAACTCACCGATTGAATACACGAATCAGAGTTGCAGAGATTATCGGGAGTCGGTTTCTTTGCCCCCCAAACACCCGAAGTAATTCTGAGTATCTCGTTCGGAAGAAAATCGTTTTCTTAGGTAATACGCAAAATTTCAAGATTTTCTATAAAGCGGTTGTTGAAATATAAGCAAATACACACCCAAACTTCCGTAAATAATCGGGCTATATTTTAGAAATAATAATTATGAGTTACAAATGAATTTGGCACTAATGGGAAGCGTTAGGCGCTATCTCGTAATAAAATTAATAACTTTAAATTTAGATTAAATTTAGAAATAAATTTAAATTTAGATTAAACTGGAAGAAATTAATCGGCCCGAAGCGATATTCGAACCCTCAACGCCCAAAAAGTGTAACGTGTCTCGGATATACATATTTTTTAAACTCTTTCCGCCCTGTGGGCAGTAAGAGGGCCTCTTTTTGCAAGCCCATTATGGGTTCGGCCAGGCCCACAATGGGGCTGCCGGGTAGTGAGGGACGGGTCCCGACATATCCGAACGGACCACCCCCGAAAAATTCCTGGGGATTTTTCAATCCGTTCGGATTCGAGCCCGGGTCCCCCGAAGCGGTAGGCTGCCGCCTTGACCGCTCGGCCATCCGGCCGCTGTCTCGGATATGTCGCGGAAATATTAAATATTTTAGAATTTCGAGTAAACACCTTTTTTTAACCTCGGAAAGGAAATGTTAAATTCTTGTGATGCAATGGGAAACGTGAAGCAGAGTCAGGGCCGTTGATAAAAATTATTTTTAAATACTAATTTATTGTTTTCCTGTAACAAAACTCGGAAACAAGTTAAAATACTGTCTTAAATGGACAAGTATCTTTTATTTAGACGCAAAAACCTTCGGCGCTTTTGAAACTAGGCTACGTTTTTCGCGTTATAAAACTTAAAATTTCGCTTGCATTTGTTAAATGCTAACTAATTTTATTATACATTACAGTAAACTTTGTATTCGTGTGCAATTCGCATGAATTTACTATGAACACAGCAAACAACAAGGGTTTTTACATATTTTGCTCTTGCACGGAGATGACCCCAACTATTTATTTGAGACTAGCTGCAAGAACCCGCTTCGCTGGGTTTTTATTTGTTCTTACATTTGTATGTAATATAGTTTTTTTATATATATAAAAGAATGTTTTTCTAAGTAATCTAGAATCTAGCTGCAAGGACCCGCTTCGCTGGGTTTTTATTTCTGAACAAAAAGTAACGATAGTGAAGATTAAGATAATTACATTATAGCCAATCTTACTCGTTTTCACAGAATGCAAGAATTAGGTCCCCCGTTTCTGATTACAGATCTGGTCCCGATTCTATTTCTGAACGTCTCCTGTTCACGTCAAGTCAAACGAACTATTTTCAACGTTTCTGGAACGTTTACAATCGTTCTATAATCGAACCAATATTCGAATTTTATGTTCGAATTTAATTCAAACAAAACATTCGAAATAGAAAGCCACTTTCAACCACTTTCAGCCCCATATCTCCCGCACCCTTATAGCTATCGAGACGCAACCCCTGGTGCACGAATGGAGACTCGGGGCTACTACCACATACAAACACCATTCACGTGCGATGTGTAGTTTTGGCGGAAAAGTGAAATATAGGGACATACATGTCCATTTTTATATGTAGATATAGATATAGATGACGGATGAACTCAACTTTAAGTCGATTGGCATTCTCTTACCACGCAGATCTCGCAATTTGCGATTTTGGGTATTCTAAAGACTGTAAAAACCTGTCTAGCTTTTACTTTCCTTTCAGAACCGGGGCTAGCACATCCCTCCCCGGAAAAAGCCTGTGAATCGTTCGCCCCGTTGGAGTTTGATCCCACGGGGCTGCCACCTTGACCGCTCGGCCATCCGGCCATCTCTTAAATCTGGAAAACCGCAATTTGAAGCTCTAAAGAGTTGGTACGCCGGCATATACACAGAAGCACTCGGGGCTATGCGTAACTTTTGTGCGGGGGTATGCCGATGCCTCGAGTTTTACAACGATCGGAATTTTAATGAGTACCACCTCCTCCCTTCGCTCAACCGGCGATAAAAAGACGAAAGATTAGTGAAATTTAATAAAAGAGGTCTTCGACGCTTAGCGAGTACCGCATTGCAGCTATATTTGTAGAGCCGTTTCTATCTGGGAAAAACGACTGGCTACTTATTTCGCACCGCGAGTGGCCGTCGAAAGTTATGCGAAACATCCTTTAGAATCAAACGACAAAAATGATCGAAAATCGTACAGTGCAAATCGTAACTGTAGACTTGTTAAATTTAGCGCCGAGGATCACCGCTGCTGCTTTTTACTGCCAAAGCGTTGCAATGGTTGCTGGAAATCTTTTAACAACACACACGGAACAGCTGTGCAGTTCCGAAATGGCGGATGTCGGTACAGCTGTTAGAATATTTAGCGAGCTGTTTAATTCGAAACATTTTAAAAGTAATTAATTTTTGCGATACGCTTTGGCATTTTTGTAAGGCTTTGTTTGGGAGGTAAAATTAATGATTTAAATTTAATGTACGCAGCTTTCCGCAACATAAAGAGGGCCAACTAGTGGCCGAGCGGCCTTCGTACCCCGAACACCGGGAGCTCGGTCGTGGATTTTCACCGTGGATTCAGCCATCTCGTCGCAGCGCGAAAAGCAACTGAAACGAGCGCTGCAGATTTAACCTCGAAGCAGTGAAACCGCTGCGAGGATTGCCGAGCCCAGCGCTCGAAGAAAACGCTCTGGACGGCATTGCTTAGCGGCGTTTAGTTTATCAACAACCCGATTTTTCTACATTTACATCCCGCAGCACCATCTCTGCCGCGGAATAACGGGTTTAAAATCCGAAATTAATTCAATTTTCTTTTTCACAAATTTTTGATGGCCGGCAACGATCGTAAATGGAAAAAGTGTATTTTTTCTTAAAAATCGAATAAAAATTCTGACGCCTTTCATTTATATTGCGTTTATCAGGAAAGAGAAAAAAAAATTGTTTCCGTAAAGATTGAGCCAATCCGTTCTTTTTAATTTTGTTTTATTAATACACTAGAAATAGTTTGCAAATTACCATTTATAGCAGCGACGGTGGTGGAAGAGAATTACAAAAGTGTCGAAGAGTGACATCTGTCGGCTGCCATCGAGCGATAGAGATTTCGTTGGGTTACCCACAGTTCCTGGCTTTGAAAAGGCGTGTTCTAGGTAAAGATGGCTACGGATTTCGAGGAACTCATTTCGGACCAAGAGAAAGTAAGTCTTCCGTCCAGTCTCGTCCGACCCTGGCTTTTCTTTCTGTTTTTTTTACAGAAATTTTCGGTAACTCGGGGAATTGACTCCGTTAGTGGGCGCGTTTAGCAACGCCCTGGGTTAAAACCCCTGGTATTACGTCGACTTGTCATTTGGCTCTCTCTCCGGAAGGAGACGTCGCGATATAAAATTCTCTCCTATTTTATTCCAAGTTGTTCTATAAAAGTAATTTGACGACGAATTAATTACGTTTCGGGCTTTGCGTAAACGTGGTCGGTGGCTACGATGCCGCTCGTAACTTCCGAATGCGGGTTTTAATAGTTAAAAAGTAAAATAAAACCCAAAATGTCGCAGTTTGTTTAGTAAAAAGAATTGCCTGTGGTAATCGTCCTCCGCCAGCTTTACAAAATGACTCATTAATCGCGATGTTGATAACTGCGATAAACGAATTTTTCCGTCTTTGGTTATTTAACTTCCATTTGTCAGTTCTTCGGACCTTGTATGAGATTTCGACCTTACGGGAATTCCGTAATACGGCCCGAGTTCAAAATACATTTAATTCCGCGGTATGTTTAATTGCGTTGGTTCTGTGGAGTGCTTTTCTCGGTTAAATTGTGGTCTGAATTAAATGTTTTTGTATGTACCGAAATTTAAAGGATAAAAATATGGTGCTTCGGCTCGTTTACTATGTTTACGAGCTATTTTGATTCCGAACGTCGAAATAGAGTGGAAGCGGGCTACTTTTCCCGCGTGGGTGGCCGAAAACTTGCGTGTTACGCGTTCGTGCTTGCGTATTATGTATTTAAATAATTTAAAGACTTTAAATCCTGGAAATCAAAGTGTTCTGATGCTATGAATTGCTATACATATATTGTATTTCTAGAATGTTATACTTTTTGTATGTGTGTGTACATATGGTGACTCGAAAAAGTCTGCCTACTGTAGTTAACGAGTCCCTTTGAGATGTAAAAGCGACGTGTTTCGGAACACCCTTTATATTATTGTAATTGTCTATAAGTATTCTGTGTCCTTAATAATACTGGCTGCCGTCTGTCGGCGTAGAAGGTTTTTGTTGTCCGCGCCGGCACTTTTGACGTTTTTATCCGTGCCGTATTTGGGCGAAGACGGTAACTTTAGAACGTTAAAATTTTTAAATAGAGGAATGTTAAATATTCAAAAAGGAATTCGAATGTTATTTTTTAAATAAATTTAAACCGACGTAAGCGCGAGAATGGCTGCGTGTAAATTTGTATGAAAAAACAATAAAATTGCATAAAATAATAACGTAAACGTTTACGTGTCATTAGTAAATTTAGAATTGTGACAAATTGGTAGTACCTCGATAATGTAAATGTTAACTGCCCAAATTTTTAAAAAGTGACCTCCAAATTCTTGAAAGGTTCGATGTAGATTTATTACCCGGTTTTGATAAATGGTGCCTTCTAGATGAAAGTAACTTCTTGTCGACGCGTTGCATTAGTAGTGAAGTTTCCTTCCTTTTAGGCACACGATTCCTTTTTGCCACACTCCTAGAAAGTTCTGTAGTATGCTTGTTATGGATATTGTTCTGGTGTTCTCGCAACAATATTTTCGTCTCGCTGTCACTGTACGAAGCGTTGTTTATCAAAAAATAACAATTATACATAACAACCTTGTACTACAAACAACACTAGAACATATCAAACAACAAATTGCGGAACAGTTACATCAACAACGATCACACAATCCCTCAGACTCATTAAGATATTTTCATTGACAATACTGTTCCTACCACACTATTTTCACTGATGCTGGCAATATCAATACTTCTAACACAAAACAACTAGTAATCTTAACACTGCGTTGAGTAACGACAATCCACAATTGTGGATTGTTATCAATACTTCTTTACTGCCTGAAATAGATTCAGGTTTAATTCATACTTTCTCTCTTCTGTTCCAGGAAACACTCACAAAATTTACAGGCACTAACCCTACATAACTGTCACACATTCCCAAAATCAACACTTCTAAACTACTAGGGAAAACTCTATACTAGGGAAAACTCTCAAATGGATCTCGTGATCCCGGTTGTTTTTTAACCCAGGAAATTTTTCTTATCCTGGGAAATCCCGCAAATTTCTTAAAAATTCACTTTTTTTCTTATTTTGTGTTAAGGTTAAGAAATTTTGCAAATAGAAAGCATAACTATCTCATTCACTGTCAGAATACATTTGTATTTATCAATTTTAAACCTACTTATTAGTTTCTTAAATTTTTGCTCATTATGGCATGTCACAAATGGTCAATAATCAATATGTAGCTTATTTGTGGCAGGACTCTGAAAATTCTTTACTTGTCAGTACCTGTAATATCTAGAATAATTGTGCTTATGCTGTCTTAATTTTTAACCATGCCCGGTAGCTTCGATAACTGCATAATGCCAGTTTGTGCAAATTGGGCAACGATACAAATGAGTACGAAGTATGCAAGTGTGAAGTTTTTCTTCATAAATCTGATTATTAAAGACAAATGAACTGCCAAATTATTGGGCTATAAGCTTGATGTTTCTATTAAAGTAGCTGAGGTAGACAAATCAAGAATACTAGAAAGCAAAAGAAGTACTACAATCTTGAAAACAAACTAGGAGTCTTCCAGGCTACAAGTGAAAAAAAAAAACATATCTGTCTACTCTTAAATGCATTAAAGATAATTCCAATCACATCAATTGAATCGGAAAGGGCATTTTCGGTAGCAAGACTTTTCATTACTAAAATAAGAATCAGATTGAGTGATCAGAGTATTGACGATCTTTGCTTTTTAAAATCTTAATACAAAATAATAATGTAAATTTTTATATGTTTTTTTTAAAAAACAAAAGTTACCTTCTAAGTTAGGAGTTTTATTTAAGTTCATTCTTTTTAATTTTTAACTTGTAAAAAAGACTGCATAAAACAACAAAAAAAAAGATTCAAATCATTTTTTTTGTTGTTGTTGTTGTATGCAGTCTCCAGCTAACTTTAATAAATTTTTACTATTTGTGAAAATTTTTATGTAATTCAAAGACAATTTTTATATGTATCTTACACAGCATTATTAATATGATTTTGGAGGTTACAAAATGTGTTAAATTACTTTAAAAAATGAAAAATAATTAATTCTATCCTGGGATATCCCAGGATGTTGGAAAATAGTTCACTTTTATCCCGAAATCTTGGGATAAGCAAAACATCGGGAAATGAGAAAGCCTCCTCTATACTATGTGAACACTTACATATTACCAGATTGCATTAATTCTATAAAATAAATATGTAATTAACCGAAAAAAACCAGCAATACAGCTGTCCCTTGATAATCCGACGTTTTGTAATCCGACATGCTCAGTAGTCCGATGCACCTCCCATCAAGATACCCGTCCCCGTTACGTGTCTGCTTGCACAGAAGCATGTCGCGACGTGAATATCCCCACCCAATTCTTACACAATGACACACATTTCATGTGTTTTCCGTGAGCAGTTCTGTTCGAATAATTAGAGTAGAAAATATTGTAGGCTACTGCTAGCAAAACAATGCCAAATATGTAATCACTTTTGGTAATCCGACACCCCTTTGGTCCCATACCTGTCGGATTACCAAGGAACAGCTATAATTCACTTCCAAACGAATACTTTCCACCATCTTCAATGGTCATCTATTTTACTGAATTTACACACCAGTAATATTATGATGAGTGATGATTGTATTGCATTAATTTTATTTCTACACTCTCAGACATGTGCATTCACAGTAGTGACCTACCATGGACTAAAACTGCATCCACAGACAGAAGTGCACAGATTAAAAACATTTCATATGGTTGCTTGGCAAAGAAGAATAGAACCACATATAAACAAATTAGACAGCAGCTAGGCAGGCTGACATAATATGCTAATAACAAAACAACACCTAAATTAATGGAACAACTAAAAAACTTTTTAAGAAAGTTAAAAAAAAAAACACGAATACAACCAACACAATGTCTACATTGAAGAATACATTGACACAATGAAACGAAATCTTGCAGCCAAAGCTTAGCAACTCAATTGTTACAAAATTTGCTCTGTATGGAAACAACAAAATTAAACTGTTCACAAACAATAAAAAACTGTTTTACAGGCAAATTAATACCAGATTCACTAACGATTTCCATCACAATGACATGCCAACTGAAGAACTTACAAATTATTGGTCTTTGGTCTACTGCTGTCATGCACAATGCTGATGTGGACTGAATCAAAGAGGAGAGCAAAGACATGCAGGACACACCTAGTATACATTGTGTTGAAACAAATACACAAGCCATCCATTGCACAATTCAGAAAGCATACAACTGGACAACACCTGGTGTAGACAATATTCAGAATTTTTGGTACAAAAAATTCATATCCCTGCACCAGGAACTATCTAGACATTTAATTTGTATCATAAAAAATCTATAAATGCCAATTTTTCTCATGCAGGGTATCACCTACATGAAACCAAAAAACAATAACATCAAAGACCCTGCACAGTACAAACCAATTACATATGTCTTCCAAGATTCTTACTTTTTGCATTTCAAACAATATATACAATTATATTGATGAACATGACATATACAGAACAAAAGAAAGGCTGCAGTAGAAATCATAAAGGTTGTAAAGAACAGAAACTTGTTGACTTTGTTATCCTGCGGCAAGTTTGTAAGCAACACAGAAACGTACATGTGGCATACATTGATTACAGAAAAGCATTTAACAGTGTCCCACACACTTTACATTTATAAAATTGATTCCCAACTCATTAGTTTCCTTGGTTCTACCCTACTCCACTGGAGAACATTATTATATGTTAACTCCATAACACTCATATAAAAACAAATCCATCAAGTGAGGAATTTTTCAAGGAGATTTCTTGAGTCATCTTTGGTTGTGTCTTGTGCTTCTGTTTTAATGAGAGAAAGGTTGAGAATATAGCTGATGATGGGATGACAGCATGGCTTTAATCATCACGATTAATAAATAATAGCAAAAAATTGAATTTCAACTAAAAGAACTTTAAAAAGTTACATTAACTGCAATTCAATGGCAATGAAATTCAACTTGACAACATTACCATTATATCAATAACAATTAACTTAATACATTAGAATAGCCAATCTATCTGCCAGTATTTTGTAGGGCTAAATTATGGCTAATTTACTGATCAGAAACAGCAGTTTGGGTTAGAGGTGTATTAACAGGTCACTGTTAACTGAAAAATGCATAGGAAGACACACTTTAAACCATTTTCAATTTACATTTATTTCCTTTGGTACCAACAACTATTTAAGTACCCTCTGGTTATACACACTAAAAAATATAACTGCCTATCTCTTGTCAAGTGTTTATTAATTTAAGTCACCAGAATGTTCTAAAATTAAATAAAAAATTAAGTTTATTACAAGATGAAGGCTTTAAACACCTACTTTTAAGACAAATTGCTTTGTTTCTAATAAATTGCTGGATTAAATTGGGCTATATTACCACCACTAGTAATAAGTAAATACGAAATAATTTGGCCTAGAAGTTAGATGTTAGGCACTATCTCTAATTAAATTAATATTTATTAAATAATTAGGAAATTCTGGAAGAAAAGAATCTTCCTGTAGCAAGACTTGAGCCCACGATAGCCAGCTGAGTGTCATAGTAGGTGTTTATAGGCTGTAGATACTGTGCTGTCCCAGTCATGCCATGAGTAACTAGTACGGGTTGCAGTTCAGTGGCATGCCGTCATTGGAAGAGGTGGATACACCGCTTCCCTTATATTTCTAAAAAATTAATATGTATTTATTTTAATTATATGAAAATAATCGCACAATATTTTATTATAATTGCATTATATATCTTATTACAAATTCCTATACTACATGTGAAAAAAAAGATAAGATTGCTATTGTATATTCGAATATTAGTGGCGGAGTGGAAGTTCTGTATCGTCAGCATCCAAAAAGCCAGATTCACGCATGTGCTTTACAGAACATCAACCTCACCCAGTTTAGCTGGTGGAAGCCTAGGACTCTGGTGGATGCTACATGTATACCCCATCCAATTCCATCCAGGACTGGTTCTGGGCTGTTAGCTGCCTGCCCGCTAGATATTTGATTGCCCTCGCCCTATTACGCGAATCATGAGTAGGTTTATAACTTAACCCAATTGATAAGAATTTACTGGTATGTTTTTACGATAGTTCTGTATAGTTGACGGGAGTTTTAAAAAATTCATTAAATTCATTAAATTTGATATTTTTATTCCGCTCTTCCGTCTTATATTACTCACGGATTTCGATGTTAAACCAGTGATATTACGATTTCGTATATCCCATCTTTAAGGGGATGTAGAAAAAAAGTGTGTACAATTCTTGTATAATGTTAAAAAATTAACCATTACTTTGACAGCATCATTTACAACTATATTTAATGAATGAGAGAGATGCATGAGGTACAGAAAAAGCTCTAGAATTTATTTTCCTTAAATTTACAATTTATGTATCCGTTTGTCATAAAAATTTCTTTCCACTTTTTCTCCGAGACTACAAGTATTCGAGTACAAAATAGCTGGTTTCGACTTATTTATACTTAAGAAGCAGTTAAATAATTAAGTGATTAGGGAATTGCAGACATAAAACCCTGGTGAAAGAGCTGAAATTTTACTTAAAAGCTTAACCGAACCATCTCTAGCCGAGTACAGTGGAGACTGATTTCTTCGTATTATTAATGTAATAAAGGCAGAAATTTTTCCAGTTTGATGAGAGTGACCGAAAAGTTGTAAATTTTGGAAATTTCTGAGGGCACTTGGTCCTAAAATGAATTAGTTAGAAAACAAATGACTATTAAGTTTAACAAATTTAGCTATGGTGAGAAATGTTTAAAATCTACAGTGGCCCTGTCACATTTTTTGAGATATATTAGTGATTTGACAAAAGAGGTATTTGACATTGACCGGTATCGGTACCCTGGGGATTTGGCAGTCCACGTGTATGCACACTCTGCAACAGTCTTCGATTCCATCCATTAGCCACTCGTAGGGAGCTATTTGACTAAGTGCATTGTTTTAAGATTTAAAAAGTAAAGAATATTTTTATTTATGTTTCTTTACAAAGCTATGTTTAATTATAATTTTCTTTAAAAGTATATTTGTACAATTGAAGAATATTTTGTACCAGGTATGTACCGGTATATCTACCACGCATTTTATTTCGTAGAGTAAGTTTTTATTGTTTTATTTTTAATTGTAGCCCTTATATCGTGGTTAGCGATTCGGAATGTAATTGCGATATTAAAAATGCATTTAGAGAAGTCTACGGTTTTTACTGGCTTATTGAATAAACGATAGGAATGGACCCTAGACCTAGACCATCACTGATGCACAATTGACTGATTGCCCCTGGATGTCGGCTTCTTACAGAAACACAGCTTCCCCATCATTAAATGTCACGGCACGCCACTGTTGCAGTTGATGGTCAGTTGTTCTCCACTCTTCACAGTTGTAGGCTTTTCCCAAGCTTAAGCCAGTCCATTTTTTGATGATGTCCTGCCACGTTAGCCTAGGTATTCCTTTTGTCTGCCCTCCACCATTCCTTGAACGGCAATTTTCATCAGTTCTCCTGAGGATTTTCTTACTATATGCCCAGCATATGCTGGTTTTCTTCTCTGGATGCTGACCATCAGGTTTCTTTCCATTACAAATCTGCTCATAATCTCCTCATTTGTTATTCTATCTATCCAACTAATTCTTTCCATTCTTCTAAGACACCACATGTCAAAGGAATTTATCCTATTAGCTGCCTCTTGGTTTATTGTCATTGACTTTACATCCATATGTAGCCACACTCCAAATCATTGTTTTAAGTATTTTTAGTTTCAACTTTTTGTATACATTTCTATTTCTAAATATTGAGGATATTTGTGTGAAAACAACTTTAGCTTTTTTTTTTATTCTGTTTTTAATTTTATAATTACATCTGTTATCCTCAGTTATTCAACTTTCTAGGTACTCAAACATTTTTACCTTTTCTATTTTCTTTCCTTCCAACATAATCTGTAGATCTTTATTTTCTTCTCTTAGACTACCATAACTTTCATTTTGTTCACGTTTTATTTTCATTTAGTATCTTTCCACTTCTTTCAAATGTATTTAGAATTTCCTGTAATCTTTCTTCAGTTTTACATAACAGAGCGATGTCATCAGCATACCTAATGTTATTGATAAGATGTCTATTTAATGTGTAAAAGAAACAGATTTATTAATTAAAATAAATTGTTTAATTTAGATATAACCAAACTTATCTGGAAGTGAGGGATCATATGGAGAACCAGGTAGCTTAACTGGAAATGCATCTGCATGGTAATTGGCTGTTGTGGGTTCGAGACTCACTCCAGGTCAATTCTTTACTACCAGAAGTTTCTAAATTATTTAGTAAATATTAATTTAATTATAATTATTAAATTTAATAAGAAATGGTGCCTAACAACTACCTGTAGGCCAAATTATGTAGTATCAATATTGGCATAGACTAGAATTAGAGAGTAACTAGAGAGATAAAACACCTTATGTACATTTTCGACAAATTACTTTTTAATTAAATTGTTTTCGATTATATTAATAAACCTTCGTCAGATTTGTTGAAATGAGATTCAATTTGGAACAATATTTAAAATTCCATTCTATTTTTAGATATGTCAGGAATTGTAAATATAATTCCAAATTGAATGTTGTTTCAACAAACCTGATAAAGACTTATTAATAAAGCCAAAAGCATTAGTTTGATTAAAGAGTAATTTGCTGGAAAAGTACCATTGATGATAATCTTTCTCTCTTTGAGCATGGACAAAACTTCAATAGTGCTGTTGTTTTTCATTTTAATTTCCATTAGCTTTACACTCAATACATGAACAAAGCTCTGTACAAAATACAAATTGGCTTTATTCAGGGGAGAAGAAAGAAATTAACTAAAATTACAGGAGCGTTTTATTGCGAGAGGAAGTATGATTTCAAAGCATCAAAAAACTTCAAGGACAGGAGCCAATGAAAGCCGTCATGTCTTAGAATGAGAGAGAACTGTAGTGAGTTCCAACAAATTCACAAAATTCCTTCAATAGTTCATTCCATACAGTATATATTGAAAAAATGAGAAAATATTTTCATTACTATAACTTCAATGTATGTTTACAAAAGTATCTGCAGCATGGTATGCATGGTATTATGCAAGAGATGAACAGGACAGCCAATCCTTTCATGGCATCATTTAAAGTGCCTTTCAATTTAAAATAAACATTGTTGATTCCATGGCACTCCTGGCTGCCAAAATTTGTATTGCAATTATCTCTACAAAATGTGATATACTTTTTAGCATCAAATTTCAAGACAATTGTGTTCTTGGAAAATTCAACAATGGAATCTGAGAATTTATTTTTGAATGAACCAACTTGTAGCAATTTTATTACCATTCTGTTCTTAGGTGTGAAATATTGTGCAACAACAGGAAATATCTTCTGGAAATTTCATAATAAAAACTTTTTATATTTTTAATTACTATAAAATGGCAAAAAGCTTAATTTTGAGAATAGCAATGGGTTTTTAAAAAAATTGTAAATGTTCATAATGAGGAAAATCGTCATTAAATCTCACACACACACACACACACACACACACACACACCTACTAACATCCATACATACAGAAAAACACCAAATTATTTTGCATTTCTCAACGTTTCAAGGTGTCCTGAGTCCAAAAGTGTAAAAATCTGGGAGGGTTATTTTTTTGACTGATTGCCATACTTTTCCTCTGTTATATATAACAGCTGAGAAAACAGTAATTCATTGATTTTAAGTACAAAATCAAAGAGTATTAATTTTATTATATAGTTAAACTGTAAACAAGTGAAAAAAATCTATTAAAGAAAAGCAATTGTAAACCTGACTACAATACTAACTGCTAATACTAACAATAACAAAGGTTATCAGTTTTTGCCATCTGTTCTCATTTGATTAAAAATTATTACTAATGAATTTAGCACTCAGGAAACGTCATTAATCTGATAATTTTAATGAGTTTTACATTTTCCTTTTTACAAACAAAATAAAATAGCAATCCTGAAATTTGAGTTGTTTTTTATTTCTAGAAAAATGACATAATTCTTTTTTATATATTTTTTAAATTTACTTAGTTAATTTTTTTATTTTGTACAGAAATGAACTTTTCTGATATGACATAAGTTTAAATTTTCAAGTCTTAAATTCAGATCTTGGTGAAAGAATTATTTATTGAAAATCAATATTTCTAAAAGAATATTTTTTAAAGTAGCAATTTGTTTAAAAAGAAAATTACCATAGATTTTAATTAATACTATTCCTCATGAAATAATCAAATCAAGAATAGAACTAATTATTAACATTTATAATTAATTTAGACATTTACTATTACATCAGAAAGAAAAATATAACTATACATTTATTTAAACTTTTATACTTTTAGAAATGGTACCTAATTACTGATAAAATTATTGATAAATGGATAGTGAGAGTTTTTCCTGTTCATGTTTCTAATGAAATTAACAGAATTTCATAGAAGATGAAGTTAGATATAAATACATAAATATGAAAAACTAGTTAAGAAATACTACACTTTACTATCACCAACATTTCATTCATATAAAATGAACATCATCATGTAATGCAGAATGAAAACTGTACAGAACACCAGAACACTTTTTGAATTGATTGAATACAATAAAAATTTAAATATTGACATGCAATAGTCATGTCACATTGTTTATGAAACCAAATTTTTAATTAACAATGAAATATTACCTCTTATTTCATAGTTGTTGTGTGAATTTTCTGTCAGAATTTGATACAGATTATGAGAAGTCTTAGGGAAGCTGAATGTATGCTCACCATGCTATAAAAAGTATCATTTTCCTTATAATTTATAGCATTTCCTTTTTTAATTGCCCTGTGTATTTCCAGGGCCTCCAAATGTTTCAAACATTCAGGCTCCAAAGTGTGATGTAGGAATCTCACTTCATCAAAGTTGATCTGGATGTCATCATCTATTGCTTACTTGGCCAGTGCCATGTTAGCCATCTTCTTTTCGATGTTATACTTGTACTCTTATTTTCACCACCAGGTCCCTGGAGTTAGTTCTATATCATCCAAAATTAATATGGATAGGAAACTTATCAATTACATTGTTAATGTGGGTGTTAAACATCTGTATACTGTAACTGGTCCCAAGGATATATTGGATAAGTTAAGAAAATTGAATATCTTGGATGACACTGTTATCACCATATGTGATAAAGCAATGTTTCCATCAATACAGCTAAAACCCTGCTTTTGTGAGATTTCATGTAAAATGTTATCTTATATTAAATTTAATAATTAGATATAAATTTAATTTAGCTGCTTCAAACTACATTTTTGATAATACTGTATTAATAAATTCACACTAATATTTTTAAATGCAGTTTAACTAATTATACTGTATTTAACTAATTATATCAGTATGAAATTATTCATGATTTAATTTAGAATATTCTGGAAGAAAAGCTTGATCCTGACCAAGACTCAAATGTACAACATCCACTTACTAAGAGAATGCATTGCCAATTATGCTACCTGGACCTCCATCAAATCTTCACTTCCAGACTAATTTTGAAGATATAACCATACAGTTCACTTGCCTTTGTATTATTATATCTTCTAAATTAATTGGTCTGGAGATGGTTTTAGCTTCAGAAGTAACGATTTTTCCCCTCACAATTATTACTATTCTATATAAAACCAAACAAAATACAGTACTAATGTTTATTGAAAATTTTTTCTTTGAAATAATATATTTATTAATATATATTTTAGTCTAGAAGCTTTTTTCATTTATTTTTAATGAAGGCATGCAAAGGTCCCTTTGTGTGCCTTCAGTCTCAAAAATACAGTATGCCTCTGCTTGAATTATTAAAAGCTCATTAATTCTTTTTTGTATCTGGTTGTCAAACCAGATTGCTAGTAATTCTTTCATTTTATGAATGATACCTTCCACTGCTTAGTTATTATGGCTTTAAATCTTGTCAATGCTTTCACTGCCTTTTTCACACTATCTTTATTCTCAAGATTGTTGAAACAGTTGAATGTGCTAACTCCAAGTCACATGCTATCAGTTTAACTTTTTTATCAACTTCATAACTTTTATGATCTTCATTTTCATCTCAAGATTAATCCTCCTTTTGATTCTTGGTGTTTTCTCCGGGTGAAGTCATGCTCTTCCTTTTTGTTGGCATCTTGTACTAGGGATGCACAGAATACATATTTATAAATGGTATATTTAAATGAAATATCATATATAGTCTTGGATATTGCAAACACTTCCTGTAGTGAATACTAACCAACTGCAGAAATCAGACTAAAACTAAGAAAGTGCATTCCCTGTGCTGAAGAGTCGGTGGTTGTTAAGTGAGGAATGACTATATAAGTTGTTATTGAACACAAAATAACATGAAAATCACTAAAATTTTTTACTGATTTCTGTTGTTGTTTTGTATTAATATCCAGTTCTAAGTTAATTGTGGTTGATGATATTGAGCACATTTGTGAAATGTTAATTTTGCTAATAGCAATGGTTTTGACATTGATTTGTTGAATATTCAAGACTGCATCGGAGTTAAATTATTGTTGCTCTGTGACAAATTGGTATGACACTTAAAAAGATGTCTGCGATTTGAAATTTGTCAGCATAGTAGTGTCAAGAGTCTAAAATGAATGGCACCAATGTGAGAAAACAACAAATTATTCTAAAAGTGGCAGAAAAGAGTATAGTGATGCCATGTACTGTACATGTCAAGACCTGAAAAAATTTGTACTTTTAATTTAATTTATTCAGGTCATTTGAAGTCTGAATCAGTTCTTCCCATATATATAACAGAAAGTGAATTAATTTATTCTCAGATGCTCAACAATATCATTTTGATAAACTTAAAACATCAAATACATATCAATATATTACTGGTCAAAATACCTTAATTTTCTAGCAATTATTACATCCATGGATGCCATAATTATTAGGCAATCAACAACTTTATTTTACCCAGATGCATTTTGGAAATTACAGTATTTTTCTTCAAAGCCAAATGATCACTGTAATGAATAGGGCTATTTTTCTGCTACAATTAATAATTAAATTCTAAATAATTTGGTACTGTAGGTAGGCATTAGGACCATCTCTTACTAAATTTAATAATTATACAAGTATACCTTGAGTTACATCGTTTTGAGTTACATTGTTCTCGATTATACATTGTTTGTCAAAAAGTATATGGAAAAATAAAAATCAAGTTTAAGTCATTTTATTCGACTATACATCTGTCTGCCACAAATATTGAAGTCGTAACATCATTAGAAAAGCGTTAAATCACACAAAATCATATTAAAATATGTACATTTACAGTAAATGTTAATATAATCATCATCAAATCCTAGAGAATGAAACATGAAAACATCGGCATTTCTGTGTTATCTTATTTAGTGGTCTTTAAGTGCTCAATATTGGTATTTTTCCACGGTAGTTCCAATATCTACCATTTGGCATCGTTGTCAGCACCACTTGATATTGGTAAACTTAATATAAATTAGTTTATTTTCTACTGTCGCAAGATAATTTTAATAATTGTATTTGTTATTTAACATTACAAAATCATCTTATTTTATAATGTCTTAGAACAAACCACATTCATAAATAGAGTCCGTGATGTACTGTAAACATTGCCAAATTGTAAACATGTACATTTACAAGTATGTACTGTTTGTATGTACAGATAACCCCCGTATAACACGGCACTTCGATAGCACGGATTCACTCTAACACGGTTCAAAAATTGGGAACATCCCCGTATAACATAACACCCAGTGCTTTTATAGCACGGGTTTACTCTAACATGGTTCGGGAATTGGGTAAAACCCTCCTACAACATGAAATGTAATAAAGGTGTGTTCTTTTATACCTCCACGTAACTCTGTGCAAGCATTCTAATTGTTTTTGTGGCTACTTTGAATGCTCTTTCAACAAATAATCCATTTAATCTTTAAATTTTACAATTGGGACCCTTCTTTTGTCTCTAAAATCTCATTTTAGAATTAGATTCCTCCATCATAATACTATTGATAGTGCAGGCACTGCCATCTTTCTTTCACTGTTGTTCCTAAATGCCTACAAACAGCAGCGCACTCTCGTTGCAGAGCAACCACTATTAATGAACGCACCCAAAACCTGTTACCAGTTGTTGATGCTCATGCTGAGATCATCATGTAGGATGAATAATCCTCTGGTAAAATATTTACTTAAATAATAAATAAGTATTTTACCTATGAAAAAAATGAATAATAAATCTGATTTAAATAAGAATTTAACAGCATGTTTTTTAATTTTTGGAACTTAACCCCCCCTTTTTGTACTAGTTCTTTGTTTCGTATAACACGGATTCACATAACAGCAATTTTTTTGGAACATAACTCCCATGTTATATGGGGGTTACCTGTACATGAATTCGTAAATTTAGATTACTTTTTCTGTACTATATTAAAAACTAAAATTTATTTGTTTGTAAGCTTAAAATAGATTCTTATTAACAATATATTATTAAAAATACATTTATAAATAAAATAGAACTGGGAATGGTTATTTGCGGTTTAGCCTAGTGAGAAGTAAATTCGAATTACGTTGTTTTTCGACTTAAGTCGCCTCTCCTGGAACCAATTACTGATGTAAGGAGAGGCATATCTGTAATTAAATTAATATTTAATAAATAAATTAGAATATTCTGGAAGAAAAGAATCAGCTTGGAGAGGGACTTGAACCCGCAACTCCTGCTTACCATGCAGATATGTTCCCAGTTGTTGGAATTGTGGGTTCAAGTCTTGCTCCAAGTTGATTCATGTGCTATACCTTTAGTGCTTAATAATAATAATAATAATAATAAATTTCAATGTTTTAACTGTTTCTGAAAAATGGGCCTCTGAAAACTGAGTGTTTGGCTTATATCATTGGAAGTTTCATATCTTCACAGAACAGTGATGGCTGAGCAGATAAAATGTTAGGTATTGGAGCTGCTGAATATAGGTTTGAGTCTTTGTAATTTTAGTTTTGTTTTATGTGTAACATACTTATTTTATTTTGTTATATCATTAGCATTGTTATGAATCACATTTAAAAGCTCATAAAACTAGCTTTAAACCTGTTGTCATTTCCTATTTAGTGAAAAAGTCGTCTTTGTAGATTTTAACTCTTATGCTGTTAAATAAAATTTTTATTTCTTATTTATTTTCACATATTTTAGCTTGTGATTACATACTATGTCACCACAAGCAAATAAACTTCAGACATTACTGCTCATGAACTAAAAAGACAAGTCTGATATGAAAAAGGGTAGCACACTTGCAGTGTTTTTTTAATTGTTAATGTTACGGACAATTTCCTCATGCACTTGTGTTTGTTACACTTTGAATATGACAATATCATCAGACCTGAAAATAAATATTAAAAAATAAAAAAAAATTTTATTTAACAACATTATATAGTTAATTTAATTAAATATATAGAAACTTTGCTAAACAAGTAATGATGTCATAATTTTTCCTATAATACAGAGATTTTTGCTAAACAGGTAATGATGTCATAATTTTTTTATCTTTTGTTTTATAAGCTTTAAATGTGAGGAATAATAAGAGCAATAATAATGTTAATGATACAGTAAAAAAATAAAATGAATTTTACACATAAAATAAAAAAAAAACTAAAATATTGCAAAAGTCCAAACCTACATTGAGCAGCTCCAGTGAAGGCTGAATAGATGAGGTACTAGGCATAGCATCTTATCCATTCAGCCATCACTGTTCCAAGAAAAGAAAGTTAAACACTCAGTTTTCAGAAGCCTGTTTTTTGGAACTACTTCAAAAGTGGGTTCTATTATTTGGACAAGGAGCTGTGTGTGTTTAAGGCTGTGTGTTCAAATCTTAGACTCAAATGTCAAACTCCCTCCTTATTAGTAAAAATCCCATGAATTTATGTTTGGAACACAGAAAGAAAAAAAATAGTCACTTATCAATATAACTGCCTTGATAATTAAAACACTCTTACACTCACAAAATTTCTTTTACAATTCATCAAGGTCAACAAATTCTTGCAGTTTTAATATATCAACTGCATTTTCAAAGCTAGAATATTCTAGTTGTAATTGCAATATAATTATAATCTTCTGGGAGTTTTAAAATAAAATCTTTTGATGTGTATGAATGTGAGAGCAAAGGAAGAAATTGTCTTACAGGCAAAAGAAAAACATATGCCATAAAATTATATATACAATGGGTGATCAGTTAACGAACAGTTCAGACTGCAAACAAGTCAGACAACGAACACTTTCATGAAAGATTTTTATGTTTAGACAACGAACACTTTCATGAAAGATTTTTATGTTTAGACAACAAAAACCTGACAGAACAAACACAAGAAGTGATGCTGCTTTTCATATTTGTAAAACTATATTTTAATGGCATCTATACATGGTTTGTGGAACGAGACTTTCTCAGTTATATACATAACCTTTTCTGCACTAGTTAATTTCTGTTTTCTGAATTTTTGTAAGTGCTTTTCTGAACTTTTATTTAAAAAACTGATAATATTATGGGGTCTAAAAAGAGTGTAGTGTCAAGAACTCTGTTCATTATAGAAACTAAGCAAGAGATAATAGCCAAAGTAGAGAGTGGGCAGAAGATGTCTGATATTGTAGGCAAATGACTTCAACAGGTCTACAGTAGATACAATCTTAGCTAAGAAAGATATAATCAAAAAGACTCAAGCAGATAAAGGAGTAATGAAAATTGCATCTGAGAAACAAAGATGTGCCATCCATGAAAAAATGGAGATTGCTTTTAGTTTGTTATTATATGTAAATAAACATAGTAAGAAAGTATATAATTTTTTATTTACTTTTTGGGGTCTCCAGAACAAATTAAATTCCCACAGAAATCTATGGTAAATCGATAATTGGTTAATGAACTATTCAGATAGCAAACATGGTCTTGGAACGAATTGTTTGTTAACTGATCACCCACTGTGTATATCTATGTATGTATGTATGTATATATATATATATAATATATATTCGATTCTGCTTAATTGGGAATAATCCAATTTGGCCCAATTAAGCAGCTGCCCCAATTAAACAAACTAATAATAAATTCTAGAATCAAACATAGCATCAACACTTTTGACAAAACCTTGTAATTTTAAGTTCAGTGTATTCATATAAATGGAGAGATCTGTAAAAAACATCAAATTGCTGACCCACTTATTCATCTGAGGAAAGTTTGCCAGATCCTTATTCTTAACAAATACTTTAATTTCTTCAAAGCACTCCACAAATCACTCAAGTACTTTATCTCGACTCAGCCATCTCACATTATTGAACATCAGTAGTCCACTGTAGGATGAATCAGCTTTCTGTAAAAGTACAGAAAATTCTCATTTGTGATGGGATCTAGCAGCTATAAAATTCACAATTTTTATTATAACTGACATTAAATATTTCAATTCAGAAAATTCCGATTTGGCTCACAACAACACCTGATGGATAATGCAATGAAAAGGTATAAGTGGATATCTAATAGCTTCCATAAACAATTTTACGAATCCTACATTTTTCCCACCATATTTGCTGCCCCATCTGTCGTAACTGACACAATTTTAGAGATATCAATATTTAAGTCATTAAATGTTTTTATAACAACCTTACATATTTTGTTTCCTGATGTACTTATTGACACTGATTCTAACTTTATCAACTCTTCTCTCATTGTGAGACTATCAGAATATCTAGCAATAATAGCCAATTGAGCATTTGATGTGACATCAGTAGTTTCATCAAGGGAAATCGAAATTACAACTATTCATGCTTTTTTTTAAATTGATGTACATTTTTGTCAAGATCCATTATTTGGTCTTTGATAGTATTTCTACTTAGTGGTTACTCAGAAATTCTTTTAATAACATCATCTTTATTTTTCATATCATGAAATAAAGCTGGCGCACATCTTAAAAATGATTCTTTAATAAATTCTCCATCACTGAGGGCTTTTCCATGCTGAGCTATGGAGTAAGCAATACAGTAACTTGTTGATGTTAAATTTGTAGAGCATTTTACAAATTTAATGATGGAATTTGATTGACTTTTATAGAAGTGTAGCTGCCTAGAAATGTATTCCTTCCTTTCATCGATACTTCTTTTCAAGAGCTGACTATAATTTGTTTCAAAATGTCTATTTACATTCCACATTCTGCTTACTACCATTTCATTACACAGTATGCACAATGATCTATTGTTTCTGTCGATAATTGGATAATTGCGTACAGCTCAGTCCATATGTCTTGAAAAGGCCAGTTACTGCTACTCCCACTTCCTTTATCGTTCAATCTTGCCTTTTTATTTTTTGATTCTCCATTACAAGGCTGTAAAAATAAATAAATATAAATCACGATGTTTTTTTATAAAAGGTTGATATGTTTCTTACCAATTAACTTTTTGCAGTGTTGTTGCACTGACTCCCGATACAAAATAATTTAAAGATGTTCGTAGAACCAACAAATATGTATTTTTTTGTCATATGCAAAATGTCTCAAAGAGTACTGTTGCTCTGTATATCTGGCGTGGACAGATGATGGTAGCATGGCGGAGACGTGGCGCCGACCTTACCTGCTAAAATTAATAGAAGTGGTGGCGATGTGGTGAAAGTACATCTGCGTCCAACGATTATAAAATATTATCTGATTCTGACTAAGATACTTTAGCCCATATTCATTTAAATAATAATCAAGAAAAACGTTTTAGGTTTGTAGTTGTAAAAGAGAAAATAATATGACAAGTATTTGAATTATTCAGCATTTTGTCTGTCGATGTGTGTCACCTCTGACACACATGTCATAGGTTTGCCATCACGGGTCTGGGATTTGTTTTCTTGGTCTGGTTTGGATCCACAAGTCTCTATTGAACAAATCAGGAAGTCAGGACTATGTTAAAGTGCTGGATGACACATGGTTAACCAATTCATCATTTTTCTCTGGTGGTTTGTAAATGTTTTAGGATGATAATACTAAAGTCCATTATGCTTATTTTGTAATGAACTGAACTGGTTCAGGGAGCATAATACTGATTTAATATATTTGTCTGGGCTCTGTGCTGGTTAATTCATCATTCTAATTGAAAATCTTTGGAATGTACTGAAACACTTAATTATATGATATGATGATGATACATTAATGAATTTGGCTGTGCTGAACAAAAATTGCATTAAAACTGGTTGAAAATTGAAGAGGCGGATGTTTCATTCTCAAGAGTATGCCTCAATGGATACAAACTGTAAGCAATTCCAGAGACAATTTACTCAAATATTAGTGTAAAGTCATGGCACTTTAATTGCATATTTTATTAAATAAATCAATTTAATATTGTTTACAGTAATAACAGAAATAATTTTAACATTTTATCTACATTCTACATTTATTTTGGTTGATGATATAATTAATTAACTCTGAAAATATTTTTTTCAGGTTCACATTGTGTCTGATTTTATCCTGCATGCACCTCCAGGAGAATTCAATGAAGTATTTAATGGTAATTTTATTTTTGAATATTTATTATACAGTAAACTTAGAAAATATTTTTTGTATTAAAAACAAATGATAAGAAAATAAGTATAAACTAATTTAAGTTCAAAGTTAAATTTTATTTATTTATATTTTTAAGGGATTTTTAATGTTTTATCTAAAATAATTAATTAAATTAGTTTTAAGAGAATTATAAATTCAACTGGTAAATAACAATAATTCAAAATGCAATTGTTCATATTTATGTACTGTTGACATATTTAGCATTTTTTTGTGTGTCTTTTGTTATTGGGCTGCAATTGAAAAAATTGTAGACCTATAACTTTCCACTGTTGTTTATCTGTCTGTTTGTCTGGCTTTCCTTAATCTTGAGAATAGAGTTATGTGATATCCGAGATCTGGTATGGAAAGCTAAGGGTCGGGAGGCCATGATTAAGCATATACGAACTTCTGCTGTAAACTGGAAGTCAAGTTATTTCAGTTCAAAACTTCCCCTGAAAGCAGTTAATTGCACAACTTTATTGTTAAAGGAAAAGTATGATGTATGGGGGCAAGACACTACAGTTTTAATTTGAGATGGAGAGCATGATTAAAAATTGTAGCCTGGCATTGTGATGATTTCACAATAAATAATTGCTCATTTATTTATATTTATATATTTTCACATAATAATTTTTCCTAGTAATTAATTTCCTGTTGTGATCCATTACCTCTGTAGAAAGAATGTTTTCTTTAAACTTTAAAAAAAAAAAGCTTTGTTCCGTTCTCAGTATTCCTGAAGAAGTTTGCATTAATGAAAACAAAAGTATTTGAAGATTAATTAAATCTGCTGTTTTTTTTCCTTTTTTTTTTTTTTTTTTTAATCTGTGTATTTTAATACAGTAGATCCCCCTATAAGACGGTAGATACGTTTCATTCTTTATGAATCAATTTTGTAGGAATCATAGTTTACGGACTACGGCTGTTTGAAAGGTTTTCTTTCATAAAATTAATCGATTCTAGACTAATTCGACTCAACATTTCCAAAATACGTATATTTTTTTGAAAATAATCCGTATAAACTACGTTATAAACAAAAAATTGTAGGATTGCTTACCGAGTGTGTACCGTTCGACTACGCCCGTTGCTAAAGCTTGGTTTCGTCGCGGAACAGCGCATCAAACCGCGGCCGCGATTTCTGATATTATTTTTCTGCGAAAACTTCGTTGACCTTTGGAGACATCCTTAATATAAATAATTTTTATGGCCGTTAAATAAGAAATGTTTCTTTCACAAGAAATGTATAAAATTACAGTACTGGACAGACGATAGGTCGCCTAACTCGCCGTAGCGTGACGCTAGACGGCGAAAAATATATATTTAATTATAATAAAGTTACAATAAATTAAGTTAATATATAATTATATATACAGTACCTAATTTATATATAATTAATATATAATTATATGTACAGTACCTAATTTATATATAATTATATGAACAGACGATACTAAACTCAATTTATCCGCCTAAACGTCCGTAGCGTGGCGCTACGGACGGCGGGAAAGTAGTTTGGCTGCCCGATGACGTTTTACGTATTACAGGAGTTATTTTTACCGTTGTTTACGGATACTGCCACAATTTTTATAGGAATCATAACTATAGGAAACGGTTTTATAGGGGGATCTACTGTACTCAATTTAAATTTCAAAGTGTCTATTTATACATGCAGTATGTATATGCAATTGGCTATTTATACATATATGTATACTCAATTGGCTATTTAACACTTTTAAAGTCATGACGTAAAGATGACAGTTTTAATGTTGTTTATAATTTATCCT
The DNA here is from genome assembly GCF_000671375.1 of Centruroides sculpturatus. Lineage (NCBI taxonomy): Eukaryota > Metazoa > Arthropoda > Arachnida > Scorpiones > Buthidae > Centruroides > Centruroides sculpturatus. Next base: position 66,876 of record NW_019385290.1, on the reverse strand, counting down.
AAATTTCCATTATCAATATCCTAATTACGATATCAATTATTGAGAAATGAGAATTAAAAATAATGGCATTGAGGAAAATTTTGATAGAAAAATATCAAAATTTTATAATACATCGGTGGAAACATGTTCTTGTTCATTTTGGAATTCTTTTAGTGTACCATGTCATCATATACTTATGATAAGAAAATATAATAATTTGGAGATGTTTTCAAAAACTTGCTTTCATGCAAGATAGTGCATTTTTAATTGAAATAATATAAGTATGGATACAGATGATGTAAATGTAGGCATCAATGATCATATTTTGTTGAGTCTCATGTACTACACACCTAGAGTGCATATGTTTTTTGAATCAAACTGATGCAAGGTTACTCTGATTGTATACTTTCTGCTAACTAAAACACATGACAGATTTGAAAGCAAACATTGCAAACAGAATTTTATTTAAATATAAAATTATGTGAATTAGAGAATTCTTGGAATTTCTATAATCTTGCATTTGCAGGTGTATAGGAATGCTACTGGTAATTCAACAATTCAAAACTATGGTTTAATTATGCTTATTTTGTTGATTACATACATAATTGGATACATTTCAGGCTTGCTTATACTTTACAGCCTGTCATCAGTAACTAAAATTAAGAACTAGATATAAGTACAAAATTAAACATAAGTGATAATGAAACTGAACATAATTGTAAACCAAAATAAACAATTAAACCATAGTTTTGGATCATTGAATTACTGGTGGCATCTGCATCTGCAGGCGGTTGGGCAATTCTTGGGAATTCTATAACCCTGCAGATGCAGGGTTATGGAATTCCCAAGAATTTTTAAATTAAAATATAGCTGGTACCCAACACGAAAGGAACTAAAATTATGTAATTGACATAGTGATTTATTCTAGGATGATATTTATTTCAGTGTATTTACAGTATAAATATTCAACTATTTAAAATAATGTTTAACTGTATAACACCGGGATGTAAATAAAACTTACAACGCACCAACCAATCAACTGGTGTGAATAATATTTAAGTGACAAACGTTTTTGTTACCCCTTCTAGGCACTTCTTCAGGTTAATTCTTATTTCAAGTAGGCTGGCCGTTGACATTCGAAAATTAAGTGACAGTGTCTTCATTCGATTTATTTTTGAACGCCAACGGCCAGCCTACTTGAAATAAGAATTGGCCTGAAGAAGTGCCCAGAAGGGGTAACGAAAGCATTCCTCACTTAAACGTTATTCACACCGGTTGATTGGTTGCTGAGTCATAAGTTTTATTAAAAATAATTATTTAAATGCAAAATTTATATGGAAAAAATATTTACATTTTTATTATTTGTTATAATCTCTGAAAGACAGAAAATATATTCAAAATTAAATATATTTATCTATAATACTCCCACTTAATTTAAGTATTAATTTTAAAAATATTTTTAGATGTGCGTCTTTTGCTTAATAATGACACACTCTTGAAAGAAGGAGCTTCTAGGTATGTAGATTTTTAAGATATTTTACAATACTGTGTTATGTAATTTTTATGGTAATATAAATTAAAATTGCATGTCTTCATTGTATAAATTAGTTTCTGTGTAGTCACAAAATATACTTTCAGGGATCTCACTAGCAATTTTAAATCTAGTTTTTTTGTTAATATTGTTTTTGAAAACAGTAGCAAAATTCAAAATTTTTTAGCAAAACTGGTAATGCAAAAAAATAAAGCTTTGGCATAACAAAAATTTTAGATTTTTTGATATCAGCCAGTACAAAATTAGAAATGTTGTTACAAAGATTAAAACTTACTCATAGTCTATACTAAGATCACAACTGAAAGAGTCTGTTTCTTTTGGTACTATACAGTGAATTTTCTTTGACATGTACATTGAGTGATATATTCATCAAATTGTTAACATTTATTAACTTAAGTATATTGCTTGTTGGGGTTTTATTGAGATTAAATTCATTAAGTCATACTCAAAGTCAACAGTATGTTCTGAATTTAAAGGGCATATTTTGAAATGAGGAAGATATGAGGAAAATCAGAAACTAAGTCATTTGTGACCATTAACTGGTGGATGCCTGAGAGAACAGAGGTCCTTGTGCCTGCTGATAAGTATTCTTTTCTGCTCCATTCCACAAGCAATTCATTCTTTCCTATATTTAGCTGTGATTGCAGCAAGGATGAATCTGTGATATTTCTTAGTTCCCAAAGTCATAAAAAATGAATTTGTACTATTGATGTAGAATTCTAGGTAGCAAGACTGTTAACAATTGCAGCTTTCTAAAATCGGAAAAATTTTTCTTGTGGGTTTGTTATAAGATAATGCAAAAAGGTTTAATGTACTCTTTCCAATGCTGATGTTCTTTCATATTATTCTTTATAATTTTTTTTTCAAATTCAATCTTACCTAATGGTTGATCTCTCTTCAGGAACTTTGTCTAAGAACTCTTTAAATGCAAGATCATTTATATTTTGCAGTGATTTCAAGTAGGCAATTGTAAAGTACAGTACATGTTATTTAATTCTCAAAAGTTTTAAAAGTTTTTTTTTGTAACATGAGGCAAATCTGTTGTAACACATTGAGAATGTCAGTTAAGCCGAAATGGCAACAAATTTGTAACAGCCTACACTTTTTAGCCATCCTAGGCCAACTGCTGATTTGTCCTGACAAAGACAAGTCTAAAGAACAACAGATACTAATGCTGACCATGTCTTTAATATAACTTGAGCACTTGAGTTTAAGCTTAGCCAGCATGTTGAGAAAACTTGGATATTTTTTTTCAGTAATACTCAAAACATCTTGGAAACTTTGTAATAGTCTAATTTTATTTTTTTTGCTTGATAAAAGTACTGGAATATTTTGTTCAATACATCTTGGTATTTCACTAGCTCTAAAACTTCAGAAAAAAAAAAACTGTTGTATACGGCCCACTGGATTGCGCAGGGGCCATATGTTGAATTATGCATTATGCACCGTATGTTGAATTATGCACCATATATTGATTCAATATATGGTGCAACCTTTTTCAACATAATTATAATGCCCCTGTTGCATAGTTTGTCTTTCAAACTGCATTTGCACAGTGGTCTGAATTCATTACCTGCTTGGTGCCAGGATATCACTTTGTGGCAATATTTCCAACCTTATGAGAGAAAATTAATGTATTTGCATCCTTGAAATTATTGGAGTTCAAGTCCTATTGATATTAATAAAAAAATACCTGGTAATAATAATAACATAATAAAAGAAATCTGTTTGTGGCTTCATTTGTTGTCTTTCTTCTCAACAAACTGCAATACTTTCTAACATGTTATATTTATTATTTTTATTACATTGTTGTTGTTACTATTAATAGTAATATTTTTATTATTATATCATCAAAAATTAGATTGACTGGATGGTACTATTACATATTATTTGGCATTGTCATTTTTTATTTAGAATTTGCCTTTTCTCGTTCAAGAAACTGAATGAATATTAAGGTTTCTATTACTCAGAAAAAAGACAGCTAGGAAACCTTTTTAATGGCTATAGAATTTTTGGTACAGTTTCGTATCCAGGACTCGAGTGGCAGAAGTGTCTATACATTACGGTGTACCATGTAATCCTGGTCGGATTAATCTCATAAGTGAATAGTGTTCTATAGGAACATAATATATTAACTAGGGGCAGGGAGTGGGATAAATACATTTAATTTTTTTTCTCCCATGCTATGGTAACACATTAACAAGGGGGCTCTGACCAATTCGACTGGGACAAAAGGCCAGACCATTAAGTACATGTTTCCATTATACTTGATAGGGGACTATTTGATATAATAATAAATTTCACTTAAAATTATCATACAGCTATCTTGATCTATTACATTTATGCCTTCTATTTATAGATTTATTAAAGTAATTTTGAAATGTACAAAAATACACTATCATACAGAGAATTATTGCATTTGGTCTAAACATGAAATTTCCTGTCAATTTTTTGCAAATTTACAGACAAAAATTGTTGCAAAAAAAGTGAAAAATTGCTGGTAGTGAGATCCCTACTTTTTGTCTTATAATGTATTTATTACACACATTCTTTTCTGGTGTTTTGGTTTTAAAAAAGTAAATGCTCGAATGCTTTTTTTAATTCCTTCAAAAATAAAAAAATAGTAAGTGGAGAGAATAGAGTTTTTACTATAATTTCAAATCTATATCTATACTAATATTATAAAGAGGTAATGTTTGTATGTATGTAAGTTTCTTTGCAGCAGGTAATCTCCGAAACTACTCATCCGATTTCAAAAATTCTTTCACCAATATTTAGAATGGAACCTCAGGGTGGACATAGGCTGTATATTATTCCGTTAAACATTCATATAAATTAAAATATATAATCTAGGTTAAGGCTTTTATGTCCAACAGATGGCGCTACGCGTATGACGCCCTAAGTTTGCTTTTCTGTGAGGCATTATGCTTTTCTGTGAAAATGAACTAAAGCGGATCATCATCTATCTATTTATATAAATAAAAATGTAATGTTTGTTTGTTCCTACTGATTCCTTTGAAATTTTGACACAACGCTGCATTCGAATATGCACGTGTTTTTATATAATATACGTGTCGAAATTCCTCCCACTGAAGGGAGATGGTTAGGATTAAGGCTTACGGTAAAGAACTCTGCTTCTATTTATACTATTTTAGATGCGGGTTTTTGCGTTTTTGATTGCGTTTTAATAGGGTACGTCAACAGAATGTACACTAAGAAGGGATTTTTCGATATTCCTCCGCGGGGGCAGAGACAGAATTAAGGCATACCGTGAAGAACTTAGCTTCTATTATATTATTTTAGATGATGGGTTTTTGCGTTTTTGATTGTGTTTTAATAGGGTACGTCAAGAGAATGTACACTAAGAAAAAATTTTTAAAAAAATTTCCCCCACAGGGGAAGTGTTATACATTTATAATAGATACATTTTGAGCCACAAAAACGCGTGGAGGGGTCTGCTAGTTACTATATAAAGAGACAACATATTTTTTGTTTGTGACCACTAACTGCGAAAACTACTGAACCAATCATTACCAAATTTTAACTGTAGCATCTTTATGATTCCCGGAATATTTACTACTAATCAAACCTACAGATTTTTTATTAATTAAATAAAACTGCAAAGGATTTTTGTCTATTTCTCTCTCTCTCTCTCTCTTCACTAGATGGCAACACACGAATTAGTACTTTCTGTCTATAAGAAAAGTCTATTATTGAAGTTTACTATTATATTTGAAGAACTGACAATAAATTATAATTAGTTAATTAGCAAAATATTCAAGGAATTAAAAAAGTGATGTTGTCATGCTAGATGGCAGTTCATGTACTTATGGAGGGTTTTTGAATCATTAGGCATTAATTTCTGCAGGTAATTGTACAAAATATTCAAAATAGTTATTGGATTTATCTCAAGTGAATATTTTTCAGATTGATTGATAAATAATGTTGAGAGCTGCGAGTGCACAAATAGGAAGAAAAGTTCTAGAGCTGTTATTGTTCATAATTGTAGACAATGGGAATCTACAGCAGAGCGGTTTCAAAGACGAAGAGAACGAATTCATTGGGCTCAGAATTGAATGCGTATAGTGAGGAATTTTTTAGGTTTCAAATCAATATAACTTATTCAGAAGTTTTATGATTTTATTTTTTTATATTTTGCAATACTCTACAGCAATACTACACATTGATTACCCAAAAATAATGAACAATTACCGTATATCTGCGCAGATAAGACGATAGTTGAATCATAAAAAAAGGCCCCAAAATCTGGGGTCGTCTTATAGGACAGATACAAAAAAAATTAATTGAAATTTATATAAATTTTATAAAATAAAACAAATCACTCACCAATGTATTTAAATAGTCCATATGATGTTTTTGTGAATAGTCAAGGTCATCAGCCTGAATCAGTGTCAATGTTTGCAATAATTGTGAGGCAGTACTGTCAGATGCAAGAAAATAAACTTTGTTCATTCGAAAAATTACCAATAGCACAATTCCATATACGCTATGCTGTATTATCCAGATGATGATCGCTGATCTAAACTAAATTCATAGGGCATTGATAGTTTGGGGGTCGTCTTATATGACAGATACAGGTATATGCTAAAACTATAAAACTTTGATGAAAATTTATACCTCGTTTTATCTGAAGGTCGTCTTATCTGTGCAGATTTATGATAGTTCAAATTTTCCAAGTTCTATATGTATATAAGAGCAGGCGAGGCCGTGACGGGAGATGCTAGTTTTTCATACAACAAATGTACAAACATGTAACATACAGTGATGTTTTTTTAAGTCACATAAAGCATACAGATATTAGGTGCCATCTTTTTCTAAATTTTATAATTAATTTAGAAAGTTCTGGAAGAAAAGAATCTGCCTAAATATGACTCAAACTTGCAACTTACACTTACCATGAGATCACATTGCCAGTTAGGCTATCTGGATCTTTGTCTGGGTAATGTAACTGAAGCACACATAGATAATACCATACAGATTCACATTGTCAAATATTGATTCACCATTTATAATGCATGCTAATAATTTTCAGTAATAATTCTGCTAAATTAATTTAATGATAAATTATACCTGAAATATCTCACCAAATATATTAAAATATAAAACATTTATTCCTACTAAAACGATTAAATCTTGAAGGGAAAATATAAAACATTTTTACAACTCAGTTTAGGTTATAAGTAGTTATAAGTAATGACATCTAGATGGTTTTAAAAGATTAATAAAAAATTAAAACCCACTAAATTTACAATTAAATTAAGTATATTTTCTTTGATTATACAAATTATTCCAAATATCACTTAACATTTGGTCTGAATATTTGAAGTTCATCAAATATTTTTTTGATTATACAAAATTAACTTATTCTAAATATTATTTGATATTAGACCTTGACTGAAATTCATTAAAATGATTGGATTTTTTTTAATGAAGATATGCTGTAATATCTTCCATTTATAAAGATTATTTTTAATTGCCTATATATTCAATGAGAGATCATTTACAATACAATTAAATTTCTTCACATGACAGTTTGAATGATATTGACTGTAATATAACTGTGCTGCTGCCATTTGTTCCTTATTTTCAATCGACAGCTTATTTCACCTATATTTTTTTGATGGATTTTTTTTTTTTTACATGTGCATTCAATAATATGAAGTCTATTATTTTCAGTAGAATTAGTATGCCTTGTCAACGTCATCCTCTTGATTATGATATATAATTTAGGAACAATCATAATGCTATAATTTTTGTTTCAGACAATCCATCAATGTTTGATAATTTGTATTACATTTAAATTAGTTCTTACATTTTGATTATTTTTAGGAAAACTCAGTATTTTGTTGTAGTATATTTAACCATTTAATTAATTGTATAGGATAAATATTTAATAATATTACATTAATAAATTTATCAAATTGTTTTTAAACTCCCTAAGTTTATTCATTTTAACTATTTCCATATTGAATGCATTTCTTTTAGTACAGAGAGGAATGTTTGAATAGTAATCTATAAATTTATAAATATTACATGTAGAATTTTGAAAACTTTATTTGCAATGGTTGGTTTTTATTCTACATCTAAAGATGTCTTGAACAAGTTGTAAACATTTGTGTATGTTTAATTAATAAACATTTTCTCAGCAACAATAGTGCTTGAGTGTCGTCTAATATTATATGATTTCTTAAATCTATGAATATGTATTTTATTTGATCTCCTATACAAAGTAATGTCTTAAATAATTTAGTTTTTTTATCAAATTTTAATTCTAAAAGTCTTATGTATAGAATACAAAATAATCAAAATTTCAGCTTAAAACAATAATTTGAGAAAAACAAATGTTTTTAATAGCATTAAGCTACCATCCTTTTTATAAAATTATATGTTCTTTTAAATGTGGTTTGAGCAGGTATGATGTGGCCCAATGTACTCCATTTGGACACTATTTGGTCACTTACTCCACTCTTGAACACCAATCCAAAGGTGGGATGGGTGACTGGAATGGAGTAAGACCTCGATAGATCGTCAGAGTCGATAGATTGGAATTGATGGACTCCATAGATGGAACCTCCAGGAATTTCTGGAGTCCTCTAGTCCTTTTTTCTACTTCTATATACAGTAGAGCATTGATTATCCGATTTCGATCAACCGTCACATCAGTTAACCGACCATTCTAGTCAGCAAATTCAAATGTCCGCTAGTGATGTGGCGCTACAATATTTGGCCATGTCTTGGCTACTTAAATAGTACTTTTACGTGTTTTAGCTGGCAACACTGGCTTGACCACGAAAGGGGGCCAGTATTTAAATGAGGCTTAATTTTCTAATTTTTAATGATACAATAGTGACGATTATTATTTTAAAAATATTTTTATTAGGCTTAACATCGATGAAAATTTAATGCAAAATAGGTTAATAGCAATGTACTAATTACATGAGATATACTAATATACTATACTAATAATGTATATTTTCATATTTTTCGGTTATCCGACCAACCCCAGCCCCCAATTGAGTCAGATAATCGATGCTCTACTGTATATACAGAGTTTTGTGTAGTCTTGTAATTAAAAAAACTCATAAAAAATTTTGGTCATTAATGTGAAATTAATCTTTCTGTTTTTTTTTTTAATTTTAGAGCATTTGCTCAGTACAACAAAGATCAGTTGACACCTGTAAAGATAGATGGATCCGATTATCCAGTAAGATGACATAAATTTTAAGATTTATAATTAACATTATCTTAAGCTCAAATGCAGTACAATCTCAGTAATCTGACGGGTATGGACTGAAACAGATTAAGGAGGTTGCATGATTATTGGAAGTAAGGTAAATTCTATGGTTAATCATTTGGAATGAAAACATTTGTTTGCATGATATTAGTACATTGTATTAATTAAAAACACAAAGAATAGCAAGAAAATATAAAATGAGAGCAATTGTATGTTGTTATATTTTGGAATTCTCAGTGTATCACTGATTTTTTTAAAATATTCAGTTGTCTTCTATCATTGCTAGTAATCATGTAGCAAAGTTGGTGAATTACTACTAAATTTAGTAGGAAATTTAGTGAAAGATACATTATTTCTGGTGGAAAATTTTGAAGAGCTGATTTTTATATGGTATTGTGTTATAAGATACTGTACCTTTTTTCAGCAGCCTGAGATGACGAGTCTTACCATTTTTAATATCATTCCCAAAGTCAAGTTTTCTTAGCTCAGGCTCAATATCATACTAGGTTCATTTAGTGGAAACCAGAGCTTGGACTAGTGGGAAGTTTGTTTACAATTTGACAACAGAGCCAGTAATGCCTGAGAATCAATTAATGTTGAACTAGTAAATTGACAGATTACCAAGATTGTACTGTAATTGATTTTCTTATGTGATTTTACAGTATTTTAACTTTAAACAAAATCTGATTCCTCACAAACTATTTTTAAACATTTTTGAAAAATATATAGTTTAAAAGTTTATCTTGCTATCCAATTTTTTTTAATAAATATAATAATGACTTACTTTTCAGAAAGTTAAAATTTTATCATTTCTTCAGATATTTCACTAGCCTATATTGAAATTTAATATTTTTCATGTATGATTATTGGTAGCAAATGCAGAACTTCATGTAAGGAAACCAAGCAGCTATCATAGCCTATATTAAAACACACACATTTGAATGTATGGTCAAATATACATAAAGATGAACATTTTAAGATACTATTAACTTGACTATTTGACCATGCATTCAAATGTGTTCTGACACAGGCTATGACAGCTGCTTGCAGTTTCCTTACATGCAGTTTTGCATTTGCTACCAGTAATCAATCATACATGAAAAATATTAAATTTCACTATAGGATAGTGAAAAATCTAAAAAAGTGATAAAATAGCTTTGTTCATGTCAATCACAGTGTTTCCAAAGACTTTGTCAGGCTTTGGGTGATACTGATATTTGGTATCTGTTCATGGTATAGTCTTCCAAAAGGGAGTGATGTCAAATATCACAGTGGAGCAAGATGATTTGTCAGTGATGTACCAAGTACATTCAGCAATGGACTAGGGAAAGATTGAGTCTGGCAACGTCAGGACCACCAGCCAACTAACTAGTTAGTGTCAGATGATAATGATTCAAAAAAATTGGGTATAGGGGACAGTAAAATACAATGAACTGAACAGTTCATAGAGTAACTATCAAATATGCAGCAAAGAAAACTGGATGCAAGTGTAGTGCTCCGCAACTAAAATGCTTATTACTCGTTATGATGTGTATGTATATATGTATAGATCTATATATTATGTTTTCGTTTTTTTATTTTTTTGTTTTTTTGCTGTGTTGGGTTTTCTTGTTACACGTGGCCATCCCTTGTTCTGCACCACCTTTTCCTTGGTTGGGACAAGAGTTATGCAGCCTGCCAACTAGCCAATTGTTAGTCTGGAGGCAGGAGCTCTGCCCTGGGAATTATAAATAGGAAGACGGAAGTTTCATTCTGGTCCCTGGATTTTGGTTAGCAGAGAAGTGAAAGCGATGTGCATTAAGAGAAAGTGTAAAGAATTGTCTAGAATCAAGGCAAATGGGATGACTGAAGGAGTGAACTCAATCCATCCCCATCCAGTTGTGAATGAAGAGAAGTATGGCAATCTAGCAAAAAAAATAAGCCCCTTCAAGATTTTTAATGTTTGGACTTAGAATACCTTGAAATGTCAAGAAATGCAAAAAGATTTGGGGAGTAATTTCTGTATGTATTGATGTGTGGGGGGTACGATTTTGGGGAGTTTACCTTGTTTGTAGCTTAATAACTCCTGTGATTTTTGTCAAAAATTTCTGAAATTTTGCAGGGAGATTTGTTTGTTAGGGGATTGATGTTATTAAATTTTGGTGGTTAAAGATCAGAGGTAGGGAGATAATGGGGGCCGTGTGTATGTGCAATAGGGTCAGATTTAATGACTATTTTACTTGTTCTTAGCATTTACAATTTTTTATAAATCTCATCCCTATCCTCAAAATTAAGGTTTTTGTCATTTATAATAATTAAAAATATAAAAAGTTAGTAACTCTCAAACTGGGATCAGATCATATAAACACAAACAACTAAACCAATACCAGCAGCAACTGAACCAAATGTATATCTGATGATGTCTATTTCAAATAGATGAAAACATTAGTAAATATTTCCTTTATTTATTAATTACAAAGTGCTGGTAATGATTTAGCTATTTGTATATAAAAAGTTTTTAAATAAAATATGATAACAGATGGCATCACCAAAATTTTAAATGTTGCCAGGAAAGTTGAGCAACTTGTTGCTGGTTTACTATTTGTACAGTAGAACCTCGAAAACTCGGCCTAATGTGGACCGAAGGGTGGCCGAGTTTGTGAAAATGCCGGGTTATCGGGAATGGGGTTAAAAAAAATAAGTACGAGTGTTTCCTCAGAAAATACTGTACTGTACTTGTATGTATTGTTTACTTGAGAATATAACAGAGAATAAACTGCCCAAATACCCTTAAACAAAGAAAAAGTACGTCTTTTATGAAGGCATAGAGCCTTTACTACATGAAAATGAAAATTAATGAATACACTGTGTACAGTAATTTACCTGCTAAGACAGACCTCAGAAAAATACTTTATGAGAGCTTTTATACTTTTATAAAGCTGTTTATAATGAAAATTAATTAACTAAGGATTTTTTTGCCCTGCCAGGGTGTGGCCGAGTTATCCGGAGTGCCGGGTTATCGAGAGCCGAGTTTTCGAGGTTCTACTGTATGTGTTTTATATGTTGGAAAATAAAACTATTTTAATTTCAAATCTGCCTCTCTTTGTCTGTATCTATATTTTGCTTTGTTTATACATATTGCTTGGATAAAGATTCAATTTTTATTCACATGCTTTGTTTTGTTGTTTTTATTTACTTGGTTTTGTGTGGACATATTTCTTGGATATGGTTAGATTTTAGCATTCATTCAACTGCTTAGAAGTTTGGTATGAAAGCTCACCTTATAAGAGAACAAATTAAAAAGAACTACAGAATGTTCCTGACAATGAATCAGATGGTGGAGAAATTGATTATGAAAACAGTGGTGATTTTTTTTTTTTTTGTACCTTATGATCAGATTGATGATTCTGGAATTGCTGAGCCTTCTAGTTACTTAGAATATGATGGTGACATTACTAACACTGAGAGTCCTTCCTAGTCAAAATTATACTTCATGGACAAAGCATGATTGGATTTGGAATTATAATGTATCTCATAGTGCCTCTGTGCATTTTAGGACACCAGATTTTTTGTGAGACAAATTTCAATACAAAAGTTGATGATGATCAGTACATTGCACCAGACAGAACAGTTAACAACATAACAATTAGTATTTATCAAGCCAAAAAAATAAGTCTTGGTTACTGTAGGATTAAAAATAATGTAATTAGTGAAAAGAAAACATTTGAATCATAGTATATTATAAAAACACATCTTATTGTGCTGATATTCTAAATAATATGGCCAAGTAATATTATGTCAAAACATACTCTAAAAAAATGGCTTCTGCATTTTTTTTGTAATGTACTAGGTTTAGTTTCAATTAATGCATATGTCTTATACACAAATGTGTCAAAATTGCTTTAAAAGAATTTATATAGAAGCTCACTGAAGTAGTTGAAGAATTTATCTCCATTTTCAAGCACTGTTTAGAAAATAAAAAGATGATTTTTTCAAACAGAAGAAAATGCCAATTATTAGAAAGTTACGAAAAAAAAAAATGAAAATCACATGATCATTGAACAAATAACTTGCCTGCAATTGGTGTACATGTTAAACGCATCATTATTGTATAAATTGTATAAAAATAAAACGAAATTTTTCTTCTATTATTTATATAAATGCATTTTTAAAATTTAAAATACTCAAAAACTTCAAATTTTAAAAAAATGAAATGTAAAACTTGGATTAAAGTGCAGGTACAATTTGTCCCCTTTGGGCATTCTAGGGTAGGGCATTCTGGTGTTAAAAAAAATGTTTAAATGAAGTAGTGTTTAAAATTAGGTACATCTGCACATTGTGTTTTACTGAATTATCTTTTTCCTGTGTTTGCTTGATATCTGGTTGTTTATTTGTTTTATTAATGGCTATTATTATCCACCTGTAATACTAGACTTGTTATATCATTAATGGAATTATCACCTGTTTACGAAATCATCATCATTTATTGACTCATTTTTATATGGGGAATGATTTTGAGGTTTTTAAAAACCACTAAACCATTCCCTGTATAAAACTGTATATAAAAAATCCACAAAACTATTTTTTATATACAGTTATAAAATGGTTTTGCAGTTTTTTAAAATACAAGGGTGTTTCAATAACTCCTTTTATTTTTTTAAACAAGCATTTTAATGTGTATGCAAAAACATGAATAATAGTGAATGAAGTTTGAATTTCTGACAACACTATTGCATGATACCTGTCACCTGTCAAACATCTCTGATAAATAGAAAGAAAATAGCATGCATGCTATCGTTGTCCACGCTCCAAGAGCAACAAAGTGTTGTTCATTTTCTGTGGGCAGGGGGCAAGAAATGTGAACAAATTCATGCGGAAATGCAGAAAGTGTGCAGTGACAATTGTGTGAACTATTCAAATGCCCATCGATGGTGCAAAATTTTAAAAAATGGTCGTCAGTGTGTGATTGATGAGCACAGGTCATGTTGTTTGGTAAGTGCAGCTTTGTCTCAAATAGTTGCTACTGTTGATCAAATGATTCAAAGCAACCACTGCATTTGCTTGAAGATGCTGTCAGAAAAATTGCCTGGAGAGAGGTTCTATTCCAACAAGGTTAAATCAGCTGTTTGCAAATGGTTGTATGGCCAGGAACCACCATTCTACAATGTAGGCATCTTCAAGCAGATACACTACTGGGACAGGTGCTTGAACCTGAATAGTTCTTATGTTGAGAAGTAGCCTAATCCACATATTTCATTTCATATTTCTGTATTTTTCATATGCATTAGAACATTTGCTTAAAAAAATAAGACGTTACTTATTGAAACCCCTCATACATAAGGTAGTCATCAGAAAGTGGGCTGATGAGGGACAAGATGGTCCAAAATGTATTCTCTGTATAAAAATGATTCAATAAAAGATGATGACTTCCTAAATAGGCAATAATTCCATTACTGATATAATAAGTCTAGTATTATAGACATGATAATAGCCGTTAATGAAACTAATGAATTATCTTTGCATTAGTCTCAGCACTCATGACATAAAAGCTTCAAGAGCACAGTCTTTTCAACTTTAAGACCATAAAAAGATCTCTGTTGTCCAAAATGAAACTTCACCAAATCATTTATTCACCAAAAACACTGAACTTGCCTGAAACTGTTTTGGAGGAGCTTGTAAAATGTTTTCCATATGACAAAAAGTGATGACAGACAGATCAAATCACTGGGGAGTTCAGTGAATTTGTTGTTTCTTTAGGTGAAAGATAGTGCATTGACATCTTAACTGGACTGCAATCAATTTTATAAACACTACTACAGCTTGCTTAATGAATAGGGTGAACTGTAAAATATATACAAGTTTATTCGTAAGTAGGGGAGAGTCTTGTACCTATGGATACGAAAATTTTAACGACTAAAATATGGAAATACTTCTTTAACCTCAATTGTTCAAAGGTATTTCATAACCACTTTGTCTTTCATATAGTAAAATGATTTATGCAATACCTTTTGCCATTTAATAAAATAATAGATAGAATAAAAAAATTGTCACTTGTCTGTAGGTACAAAAGTTGCCTGTACCTGGGGACAGCCCCGTGTGTCCCTAAGGACATACAGAACAGAGAAACATAGAAATGGAACAAAGCAAATATTAATAATGTTTATTAATAAACTTTTAGGGTTACATTTTGAGAAACAGTCTTCATATGCAGTGCAATTTTCATGACATAACTTACAAACTTTACATTGTATCCAATCTTCCAATAGTTTAGTCTGAAAGTAGTTTTTGTTACAACTGACAGTTATCTCCTTTACCTTCGTTGTTGCCAGAGTCACACTCTAGAATCATCTGTGTTGTCAGTTGTGTCAAGATTCAGGAATATCTTTTTTCAAATGGACTGAATTCATAGCAAAGTTTCAAAAATGTTTCTTTTGATAGTCCATAATGAAATTTTCTTGCTTTTAGGCAGTAATTTACAAGTAAAATTTCCTCTTGTTCTGAAAACACGCGTTTTGCATAATTACACACGCAAACGAAAACCCCCCTCAAAGATTCTTTATACAGCTTCAACTGCCTGGACAACATAGATTTTGATATTTGTTTGTTTTACAGCTTTTCTTATCGATAATTTTCCACTCAAAACCAGATTTGCTGCAGCCACAACCGATTCTTCGGGATTGGGTCTTTTTATATTTGTTTTACTACACAGCATCTGAAAACAATATTTATGCATGATGATCAAAGTAAATGTGAAAGACATGTACCTAAGGACAGTCCGTAGGTACAAATTTTTGGCTGTCCGTAGATACAAATTCTGACTTAATGTTGAAAAGTTTAAGATCCGTTTTTTTTTTTACTCATATCTATAAAAATCTTTCAAATATCGTAAGTACAAAGTAATATTTCATTAAAACATCAAATGTTGATCACTCACCTTGCAAAAAATCAAATGAAACAGATGATTAAATTAGATTTAAAAAAATACTTTTGCAGAAAAAATGTAACAAGTGTTGCACTCTCAACAAACAAATCAAAATGGCTGACTTTTTTTTTAAGTTTGTTAGTTATCAAATTCATCAAGAAATGTCGCTACAAGTATCTGTTTTACTACAACATATTAAAATAATATTGAGGTGTCCTTAGGTATTTGATGTCTGTAGGTTCAAGACTCTCCCCTACTTTGTGCTGTTGTATGGGAGTTCATAAGTTAAATCTGGATTGTCTGTAAGTAAAAGGGATACTTATCAAGAATCAATACAAAGAATCATTGGTACCATTATGACGAGTGACTGTTGCTATTCAGAGTTACAGTACATTTGCAAATGTGGAAATCACAAGCTTTTATTAACTCATTATCAGAATGCATCTCACAAACAAAAACTAGTCCTTGAAAAAAAAAGACAAAATAAATTTAATGTTTATTATGCAAATAAAATAATGCATAAAAATGCAAATAAAATTTCTGAACTGCAGAAAATGCAATTGTTGTTAAGTTCTTATTTCTTAGCTTTAATTGATATCTCATTTTTGTGTGAAAAATCTGAGCAACAAAATGTAAAAAATTAATTAGTTATTTTAATATGCAGTAAATTTTGAAATTGATCAGGAAATTTTAAAATTTGAAGTTTTAACACACTGTATACTCAACCAAATGACTGCCTTAATTAATTGGGATTGTTTAGTTGAGTATTAATGCATTGGGCTTTGGAAAGTATAGTATTACTCTATATATTGTCGTGTGCAATAAACAACTCTTTACTTTGTAAACAATTTTAAAGTGACTTTACTAAGTTGAATACTGCACATTCTTATTAGTTATGCTGCTTTATTTTGCTTGTATATCACATTAACATTAGTTAACTGAAATTTATAGCATTAGAAAAGTGACAGTTATTAAAAGAGTGGCAGTAGTTATCATATTCTATTTGTAGAGTTAAATATTATCTTCATTATAACAATAATAATAAAGAAATGCAGGTAAAATAAAGATCATGAAATCTGCCAGAAGAAACAGCTATAACTATTAATATTAATCAGTTATGGTGGTATTCATTAACTGATATTTCATATTTATTGTGTAATAGAATATAAAAATCCATGTATGTATGTTTAATATATTTAAATATACAAAAACAAAAAATTTCATATATGTATATAATACAGTGAAAACTGCTTAGGTGACCATCTGCATTCGACAGGCACCTGTCAAAACGGGAAAAAATTTCTGGCACCGAATAGTTTATACATAGCTTTGTATAAGTTACCTGTATTAAATGACCACCTGTATAACACGACCACAGGCATCGATTTTTGGTCTGAAACAACATACAACTGTAATAAGTGACCACTTCCTCAAATATGTCTGGTCTAAACTATTATTTGAACCCATCTCAACAACGTTTCCTCCTCCTAATATAATGAATTAGTCCAGGGCTTCTTAAACTATGGGTCGCAACCCCATTTGGGGTCACTTAGCAAAATCTTGGGGTTGCGAGATTTTAATGCAAAATATTGAAAATAATTTGTGAGAGTTTGAAAGTGAGGCATACTTTGTGTCATAGGTTTCGTGAGTAGCGGTTTGTGTCACTTCTGGTGCAGCGAGACAATGATTCAGCAACCCTGATTGTAGTGTGAACTAGTATAGTGTTGTCGCTTTTCAGTGTATTTAGTTGTCTATGTTCCATTGTAACACAAGAGTGAACTGTGGTAGCACACCATTATTGTTTTTGCAAATTTGTTTATATCTTTATTTTATAATTTTGGGTCGCGAAAACAATCACAATCATAAATGGGGTCGTGAATAAAAAAGTTTAAGAAGCCCTGAATTAGTCTAAACCAGTGTTTTTCAACCTGTGGGTCGCAACCCCCAGGGGGTCGCAGAGCCTTACATGGGGGTCGCAGGTAAAAGAAAAAGACAAGTGTTTGTAGGTTTTACTTTACAATAAAAACCGTGGCAGAACTGTGGGTGATCACCATAGACAGGTTTTACTGTATATATAATTTCATATATTATAAGAAATTGTTGAATAAAACCTATTTGAAATACATTGTAAAACATTTTGCCTCAAATCAATACAAATAAACATTGTAACTGTAATATAAAATGAGAACTTAGTTTCTTAAATTTATTATATTTGACTTTTGTCACTAAATTTGTCATGTTAATGATATGTATGCATTGTGCTGTCAATAATATCATGTTATAGCTTGTGTTGTTTGTAGTCTAGAGTAGGGGTGGCCAACTTTTATGTACATAAGATTACTTTTTTATCTTAAAAATGTGTTGAATCGACTTGTTGTTATAGGCATAGTCTAAGTGGTGAGGGGAGGTGTGAAATACATACTATGTTTAGATAGGTAAGAAAAGCACAATTTAATTTAAAACATGAAGAAAAGGTACTTACATTTTAAACAGAAGAAAAATTGAAACTCAGCGTTGTCACTTTCTGGGACCACCACTTCACCTTTCCTCTCTCTACCATGTCCCAACTCACACTCTCTATCCCTTTTCCTGCCTTTCTTTTTTTTTGGTTTTATGACTCTTTGTTTACATTTCTTATTCCTCTTTTACAACTGTATGCAAATGGTTGCACATGGACCTACAAAACTGCATCTGAGGGAGGACTCAGAGGTCTGATATCACTACAGTTGCGTTTGTGCATTATGTTCACATGTTGCGTTCAGTTACAAGTGTAATACATTAAGTCAAGACATTGCAAGTGATCAACCAAAATTGGCTTCGTGATCGATTTGTTGGCCACCTTTGGTTTAGAGTATCAGTTATGTCTTAGTTGCAATATCTTCCCAACACATAGAGAACTTCTACAAAAATGCTTTCTGTTCTACATCCTGTACAAACTTAGTTTAGACTGATGACTTTAGGTTTTGGGTTGTAATATTAATAATAACAAAATATTGTTTTATTTATTTGTCGAAACTGTGTCTTCTTCTTCTTGTTTCTTCTAATTCTATGTCATGACTTGGTGCATTTATCGACACTTGGCAAATAATTTCATCATCCACTTTTAATTCATACAGATACATGTTTCGAGCTTTCGCCCCTCTTCAGTCTGTTACATTGATAGGTTGTGACTTGTGTATATATTATCAGTCAGGCACCTTCTGTACTTCCCACTCCCCTCTTCTCCCGACTTGATGGCCTCCCCCGCATGCCTCGTAACTTGTAACGTGTCACTTCCCCGAGTGATGCACACAGCCACGCCTGTGACTGTATAAACATTCTATTTTAATAATTGTAGCCAGTTTTTATGAATGTCAATGCTTAGGTTCTTGTTAATATTATTTTTGTCTGTAGTAATTTCATAGCTTTCCTTGAATTTTCTTTTGTACCAATTTTTTTCTGTGTGTACTATTATTGCATCATTCCTATCTATTTTGCAGTTGTGGGTCTTGCAGTGTTTGTAAAAAACAGAGTTGATTCTGTTATATTTCAGGTCTGCGATGTGTTCTTTTAATCTTGTTTCTAATTTTTGTTTTGTTTCTCCAATGTATACTTTTGGCGGTTCGCATGTGCAAGGTATTTTATAGATGACTTCGGTAGTGTTGTATTTGTCTGGTTGTTTATCTATGTCAGGTTCAGCCTTCCAGATTATTTTTTGCAAGTTGTTATAGGTTGGGGCTAGCTTTATATTTATTTTATCAAAACTTTTGTTTACCTGTTCAAAGAAGCCACGAATGTAGGGGAAGGGTATGTATCTTACTGTGTTTTTATCTCTGTTTTGTTTATTTTCCAGCCTTTTGTTGTTCATTTTTCTTTTCCAGTTATTTAGTATTCATTTTGGGTAGCTGTTTAATAGGAATTTAGTTCACAGTTTGTTGAGGTGTTTTCTTTTCTTCTGTAGTGAGCTTGTTCTGTTCTCAATTTTTTTATACTCCATGATGAATGTGTTTTCCTTTACGTACTGCAGAATGTTTGAATTGTAGTTTAACACTTTCCCGATCTTGTACGGTTTTGTTTATGGCTCGAATTCAATCTTGTTTGTTTTCCTGATTATTTTAATGTCGAGGTAATTTATTTCCGTGTTTGCCTCATTTTCTACCTTGAATTTGATGTTATCGTTTAATTTGTTTATTTTTTTCTCCTATTTCTTCTAATTTTGTTATTTCTTGGTCATATAGTATAATTGTGTCATCCACATATCGTTTATAGAACGTTATGCCTGTTGTGGTCACCAGTTCGTGTGAAATTAATCATTACAAACAGGACCACATACAATAAAAGATTAACATTTATTCTATATATGAATTATGGCGCGACTGTACAGGTTAAAACATGGAACGATACTACATGCGTCTGGAGAGGTCCAAATCGAACAAGGAATGTGTGATGTCATAGGTCAGGTTTGTTCAGTTCAGGGGTTCCCCCTTGTGGCGACTTTGGGGTTTATCGCCAAAGCTGTCACCACAGTACTCCCCCCCAGTGCCGTAGGTACGAAGTTAAAGGTACCGGGGGTTGAACCTGACTCTTCTTCCAGAACGTGTCGTCGTCGTCGTGTTGGTAGGCACGGAGTTATTAGGAGTGTTTGTCCTTGGTCGCTCTGGGGAGGCTGGACGAGTTTGACGATATGCTGGCGTTCTCGCTGTCCAGAAATGCTGGCTTCAATCGATCGATGTTGACCTTTGTCGTTTTTCCGTTGACTAGGATCGTGAAGTGCTTGGGTGTCCGCATGGTAACTGGGAAGGGTCTATCATAAGGGGAGGTCAGAGAAGTTCTATGACCTTCTTTTTGCACAGACACGTGGGAGCAGGTGTCGAGTGCTGGATGGATGAAGTGTGAAGGTTTGACATGTGCAGATGTTGGAGTCGGCGTGAGCGACTGCATCATGGACTGTAGGTGATGGAGGAAGGATGATGGGTCTGCTGGCGGTTCCTGCGAAGGATGGAAGAACTCTGCCGGGAGATGAAGGGTTGTGCCGTACACCATCTCAGCACAAGTGCCATTGATGTCTTTTTTTAAAGCTGATTGAAGGCCGAGTAGGACAATTGGGAGAGATTCTGTCCAGTGTTGTTCGTGGCATCTGAGAGCCTGTTTTAGCGAACAATGGAATCATTCAACTAAACCATTGGCTGATGGATGGTATGGTGTTGTACGTATGTGTTGGATGCCCAACATAGCTGTCAGTGAGGCGAACAGATGAGACTGGAATTGTCGGCCTTGATCGGTTGTGATGATGGAGGGAACACCGAATCTGGAGATCCAATGTGAGACAAAAGTGCGAGCGACTGTTTCAGCAGAAATGTCGTGGAGGGGAACAGCTTCCGGCCACCTCGTGAATCTATCTATGCAGGTGAGTAGATAGGTAGATCCATTTGAAGGTGGGAGTGGTCCGATGAGGTCGAGGTGCACATGTGAAAACCGATTGGATGGGAGGTCGAATCTCTGAAGAGGGCTGTGGTGTGCCGATTCACTTGGACCGTTGGCAGTTAATGCAGGAACAGGTCCAATTGGCGATGTCTTTCTGCATCGAAGGCCACATGAAACGTTCTTGGACAAGACGCCTCGTTGCACGAATTCCTGGATGGGCCAGATTGTGCATGGAAGAGAAGATTTGATGGCGAAATTGGAGTGGTATATACAGGGCCGGCCTTCTCTATAAAGGGGCCCGGGTGCAAGAAACTATTTGAGCCTTACATTTTTTGTAAAATAAAAAAAATTACAAACACGAACATATATTAATGCATGTTTATTTAAAGCGTGATTTTGTTCTTGCTAATACATGAATTACTTCAGGAAAATTATAATTTTTGCAATTTCTTTTTCGATGCTTAATATAGCAAATGCATTAAGCGTTCTGCACACATGCTGGATCGAAGATAATTCTTTATTAATTTTAATTTGCTGAAAGAGCGCTCAGCACTTGCTATAGTAACTGGCAACGCAAAGAAAAGTTTTAACACAGTTAATACATTTAGAAATACAATCAATCGTTCAATCAATCGTTTTTTTATTAGGTGCTCGAGGCACATACTCAGCACCGCAAGAGCACAGCTGAGAAAAATTATATACATTTACAATAGTACATATTAACAGTGTATACAAAACTGTCAGTTAAATACAAAATATTACAGAGAAAATAATTAATACATTAATAACATTAATACAGAATAACAATGAAATATTATTACAGAATAGCAATGTATACAGAGTTATCATATGTAGAAAATATTGCAGACAAAGTATTTAGAACTTAATAACTAACATANCTAAAGAATATGGCCGATTCTACTCAGGTGGTCGGTACAGTTCGCCGAAACTTAAATTTTCCCCCCACACATCCAGGAATGACTCAAAATCAGGCATGCATGGTTACTCCTTTGAGGATTAACCCATGATGTATAGCAGCCTTAAATTAGATGCGTCTACCATTAGGGAGAGATTGTCATGTGACGAAAGTATGCCAGGGTCGTTACATTTGAGAGATTTGCTTTATATTGGTTGAAGGACTTTAGAGCAGATTCGTTCTAGATGATGCGTTTATCATTTTTTTTAGAGTCCTTGAGAAATTCGAGTAGTGGGGCCCGAGTTTGGGCTGCATTTGGCAAAAAACGTCTATAAAAATTGAGCATGGCTAAGAAGCGACGGAGCTCAGCTACAGTTTTTGGTTGAGGAAAATCGTTGATGGCTTTGGTTTTTGATGGCAAAGGTTTTACTCCGGATGATGTAATCATACAGCCGAGGAATGGAACTGCAGATTTTCCGAGGATGCATTTGGATGGATTTAGTTTTAGGCAGTGTTCTTGCAAGCGGAGGAACGTTTGGCGATGGCCGTGTGTTCGTCCGCATCTTTGGACGCGACCAATATATCATCGAAATACGGGATGCAGAAGTCGAGGCCAAGTAGGACTTGGTGGATGTATCGCTGGAAGGTTTGACCAGCGTTTCGTAGGCCGAAAGGCATATAGATGTATTCGAACAAGCCAAACGGGGTTGTTATGGCTGTTTTTGGAATGTCCTCGGGGAAGACCGGTATTTGGTGATAGGCGCGGGTTAGATCCAGGGTGGAAAAAATAGTTTTGCCTTCTAGGAGTTGAGTACAGTCCTGTATATGAGGAACAGGGTAGCGGTCAGGGACGGTTACAGCGTTGAGACGACGGTAGTCGCTGCATGGTCGCCACTGGCCATTTGCCTTCTTGACCATGTGTAGCGGGCTGGCCCAGGGGCTTTTGAATGGTTTGATGATGCCTTGGGACATTAAGAACCGAAATTCTTCCTGTGATGCTCGGAGCGTATGTGTTGGTAACCGTCTGCGTTTTGGGAAGACAGGTGGTCCTTTAGTCTCGATGTGATGAAAGGTGGTTGGCGTTTTCTTGGTTTCGGGAATTATCGACGGATTTTTGATGGTAGTGAACTCGGCCATGATACGGTGGTAGGGAGAGTCATTAGTCACAGCGGTGATGTTAGTGACAGTTGTAGGTCGGTTCTGCCAGCAACCAGGAGACTTTAGTTGCGTGACTCCATCGATTAGTCGATTGTTTTTAACGTCCACCAGTAGGTTGAATTTAGTTAAGAAGTCGATTCCTATGATGGGTTGGGTTACGTCGGCGATTACAAATGGCCACGAAAAATTCCGCTTTAAGTTAAAGTTGAGTGTTAATAGTTTTGTTCCGTAAGTTGAAATAGGCGTTCCGTTTGCAGCAAAGAGGACTAGCTTGTCGGGTTTGCATAAATACATGTTAGAACTTTTTGGGATAACGGAGATGTCGGCGCCTGTGTCAATTAGGAATTTGTATTTCGTAGTAGGGTCGGCCATGGTGATTCGATCGATGTGGCGGGTGAGGCTTCTGGCCATAAGCGCCCGCCTAGTCAGTTTTCCGACGATCGGAAGGAGCAAGGGGCTTTGCATTTTCTCGCCTGCTCCCCAAAGGTAGTGTGGTAGTAACACATGCCGTTGTGGGGGGTGCTGTGCTGTTGATTCTGCCGCGATTTGCTGCGGCGCCTCCTGTTGTTTGGAGGGTAATCAGAACGTGTGAAGGAGCGGCGTTGGTTGTTGATGGATATGGTGAGGTTCTTGACCTGCTGGGCTAATTCCGCAATCTGGTTCTTCAAGGTGGAGATAGTGGCAAGGTCATGTTCGACCGTTTGAATGTGAGCGGGGGAGACTAATTCCACTATCTTGTCGGCCATGGCGGCCTGTTGTTGGAGTTTTTCCTTAGATGCGACTAAAATGGCCTGTACGTTATGAGGTAGTCTCGACAGCCAGAGAGATTGTAGCAGGTCTTCGCTGAAATGGTTTCCAGCCAAGTCGCGCATCCGTGATAATAGGAAAGATGGACATTACAAACAGGGCCACATACAATAAAAGATTAACATTTATTCTATATATGAATTATGGCGCGACTGTACAGGTTAACACGGAGTGATACTACATGCGTCTTGCAAGGTCCAAATCCAAATGGGAATGTGTGGGGGTCATAGGTCAGGTTTGTTCAGTTCAGGGGTTCCCCCTTGTGGCGGCTTTGGAATTTATCGCCAAAGCTGTCGCCACAGACGGTTTGACGGCCGAATGGTCAAGCGATCAACGGAGCGCCTACTGCTCTAGGGGACCTAGGATCAAAATCTGGACAGGTCGATAAATCCTTAGGAATTTTTTCCGGAGGTAGTCCGTCTAGTCCGTCCGAATATGTCTAAGGGCTCCGTCCCTCACCATCCGGCCGCCCCATTATGGGCCTGGCCGAACCCATAAAGGGCTTGATAAAAGGTGCCCACAGTGCTGAGAGTTAAAAAAAAACAAAACAACTTATTCAGATGGTTGTGCGTATTNAAAATATTAATTTAAATAACTCAAAGATTTAATTTCAATTTCTATACTTGTATTTTATTTAAAATTTTAAAGTGTGTTTTCAGTCCACAAACAACATATTATAATATTTATTCTGTTTAATTAATAAGCTACATCATGTTGTCATATACCCTGTCAGAAAACTAAAACTTTACCACAAACAGTCTATAGACTAATACTGATCTGAGAACCATGTTTTAATGTAATTTAAACAGGGTTAATTAAAACCACTTTAATAATGCATACTGCAAACATTTTAGAATATGTGTTAAATATTAAAGCAGTTTATATACAGTAGTCTCGAAAATTCGGCCTAATGTAGACCGAAGAGTGACCGAGTTTGTGAAAATGCCGGGTTATCGAAAATGGGGTTAAAAAACAATAAGTAAGAGTGTTTCCTCAGAAAATACTGTACTGTACTTGTATGTATTGTTTGCTTGAGAATACAACAGAGATTAAACTGCCCAAATACCCTTAAACAAAGAAAATGTACTGTACTTGTATGTATTGTTTGCTTGAGAATACAACAGAGAATAAACTGCCCAAATACCCTTAAACAAAAGAAAAGTACGTACTTTGTGAAGGCATAAAGCCTTCATAAAGTACTACTTTTACTACATAAAAATGAAAGTTAATGAATACTCAGTATACAGTAATTTACCTGATAAGATAGATTTCAGAAAAATGCTTTATGAGGCATAAAGTTGTCTATAATGAAAATTAACTAGGGGGTTTTTTCGTCCTGCCAGGGTGTGGCTGAGTTATCCGGACTGCCTGGTTATAGAGGGTCGAGTTTTCGGATTTTTGATTTCATCTAACAACAAAATATTGAAATCTCTATTAGTAATCTGATACTGTATTTTCCAATTTCCCTAAAACTGTTACCTCAGAAAATGCAACATGTTCACACTGAATGACAGTACATGCAGCAAATAGCATTATTTGTATCAGAATTTATAAAAGAAATAATAATTACAAAATATGCATTAAATTTCAGTTCAATTTTTCTTATTGAATATATTCAAGCAATCTTGTATGGATATTGTTCCTGATAAAAGAAAATATCAACTAGAAGAAGGAAATAATTTTCTGTAGTCTTCTAAGCAAGTAATCAATGTTTATATTAATGCAAATGTTTATATTAATTAAATAATAAAAGTGAAAAATATTTATCAATAAATATGGAATTTAGAACGAGAGGATTTATTTGATTGCAGTAATTTGCTATTTAAATTGTACAAAAATATCCTATGCCGTAAACAACCCGAATTTTATTTAATATAAATCGTTAATTCTTTACTAGAAGCACGTAATATTTTCAGAAATTTTGATAAACTTGTTTGACATTTAGAAATATTTAAACTTGTTAAATTGACCTTGTTATATCTGTGAGTGACGAAACATCCTTTCCATTAGGAAGACTTCCTGCAAGAAGACGAGAATATAATTTCTCCTCATCGTAGCCCTTACATCACGCTTTCGCAGTTGCAAAATGGATCCTCGATTGGTTACCGTCTTGATAATTACATTTTGTTTTCTTAGGTAAGAAGCATTTCTTAATATTTCATAAACTTTTTACATGTTTTTAAGTAACTGACAATAGAGAAACGTTTTATTTTTTAAAGAGTGGGAATGTCGCTAAAATGTAATTCCTGTTCTGAAGTAGATTGCGTGGATAAAACAGAGGAGGATTGCCCTGGAGTTGGAATTACTAAATACGGTTGTGCATGCTGTTATATATGCGCAAAGGTAAGAAAAATAATGGAAGGTAAATAGATATTTAATTATTCGCAGGTAAATATATCTTTATATGCTATAGGGACTCGGTGATAGATGCGGTGGACCATATAATATTGCTGGTATATGCGGAAAAAATCTAGAATGTGTGAAATCCTCTCCCCCAGAAGGAGAAGATAGTGGTATATATCTTATCAATTCAAGAGGAATCTGTCAGAAAAAACCAGGAGCTTAAAAGCAATTTATTAAAGCTTTCAATGTATAATCAGTAAATGTAAAAAGAAGAATTTGTGTATGACTAATTCTAAAACAATCGTTATCAAATATATTGAATTTAACGACAATTTTAATTAATATTTTATCAGATAAATAAAATTTTTTTTATTGCATCCGAAATGGTCATTCATTTTTCACAAGACGACACAACACTGCAATTATATATTTTGCTAATTCAAATAAATTATCTACTTTTGTAATGTAATTCTATTTTATCCTGTTTTAGGCTAAAACGGATATCTTATCTCGAGAATATTAAACGTGTATCTGGAAAATATGTTTAATAGCGAACAGATGTGCATTAAATTTAATGGGCAATTAAAGGCGACCGGATGGTCGAGTCGGTTAAAGGTTATTCTAGTGTTCTGAGTGACTCGGAATCTAATATGGCCGATCGAAATAACCCAGGAATTTTTCGTACCTGTGCTGGATATGTCGGGCCCCGTTCCTTACTATCCCTATTGTGAGTCTGTTTGAATCCACAATGGATTTGAAAAAAGTCCTTAGAACTCACAGACAAAAGTCCAAGAACAATAATACTTCGTAGATATTTTATGTTAAAGCAATACGTTTATTATCGGCAATATTTTAATAAATACTGTGAAATGGCAAGTGTTATCTCTAAACTCGTCCTTACTTTACGCAACGATCATTCCGAGAAGTTGTTAAATGTGTTTTTAGAGTTCATTATTAACAGGAAAAACATATAAGAACTATTATAGACCATTCATAAATATTTTGTTTCAGTTTCTATTTTCGATATTCTAAATCTATTCGAGTATATAAATTGTCAACGAGCTAGAATATACTACATAAAGTGACTGTGACCAATGTCTATAAACATATGGTCAAGACACGATACCATGATGCATCGCGGCAGTCGCCACGTTGAACTCTTTTGGTGTGTATAGTGTTTCTAGGGCGAAGCTGATTGTTATTTCTTTCGATCTCAATTAGTTGGATTTCTTGTTATATTTAAAAATGGTTTGGTGTTCAGCGCCGAATTGTAAAAATTCGATATCCAAAGGTATATATAATTAAAGGCTTTAACTAAATAGGTTTCAAAATAAAAAGCTATGCCAATGGTTCGTATAATAAAGTACTAGGATAAATTTATTTAATTCTGAAATGCAAAATTAGAGAATTTTAGAGATATTTGTTAAAATTTGTATATTTAATTTTCTATATTTACATGCACTTTTACATTACACAAACTGCAAACTGGAGGTCAGATTAAACATTTTTATAAATTAAAATTACATGAAGAGAAAAGAAAACAATTCTCACAAACTTTACGTATTATGTAAAGTAAATCTTCGAAAATATTTTCAAGAGATAATAAGAGGGTTCCTAAATAAAGTTACGCATATAAACTAAGTTTAATTATTTTTATAGAGAATTAAATAAATATATTTATAAAAATTTATTAAACAGTAGACAATTGGAGGTCAGATTAAACATTTTTATAAATTAAAATTACATGAAGAGAAAAGAAAACAATTCTCACAAACTTTACGTATTATGTAAAGTAAATCTTNATAATAATTTAATTAATATAAACATTTTTGAAAACTAATTCAATCAGTTCTAAGAAACAATCAGTTTCGGTCTAGAAACACCATACACACCAAAAGAGCCCCAACATGGCGACTGCCGCGATGCATCACGGTATCGTGTCTTATGTTTATAGACCTTGGCTGTGACTTAGAGAACCTATAATGAGAAAGTGGCCATAAAGGAACTCTTTTCTATTGGCAGTTTGTGATTACGTGGCCTTAAGTAGCCATTATTTTTTCAAACAACGTGTTAGAGAGATTGGAACGAAATCGGCTGCACAAATCGCAACGACAAAGGATTTTTTATGAAAGTTTTTCTGAAAGATCCTGCACATTGTAAACATGGGAAATAAAAGTGAAGAGACAAAACTGGAAAGCAACAGACATCAGTTTATTTATGTGAGGTAAGTGAAGTACTGTATTAACAATCATCTATATATGTAAAATTTCTCATTTATATTCGGAGATGATATATTCATTCATAAAACAGCCCAAATTGCTTAAAATTTAAATAAAAAAATCAGTATACATAAATTAATATGAGTACCGGTGTTGATATAGTTTAATATTTATAATATGTGGTATATAACATACTCCTTAATTATACAAATCTACTTTATTTTAATAAAAAGTATTGTATACATTACAGTAGATTGTAATTTAGAACATAAAATATATAAAATTGTGGTCTGAAGACCACATGTTCTGTTGCGTAATCGGCTCGTAACTAGCCCCTTGGGTGGGCCACTGGGTAAAGAAGGGATGGACATTCTCCATGACAACCAAAAAACCCGGATCAAGGAGGGAGAGAGGGAGATCGCGCATGCTCAAAGGAAGAAGAAGGACTTTTTGGGAAGAAAGAAAGGAAAGATGTGTAGACGAGAGAGTCGCGAGTTTTTTTTGTGTTGTTTTCTTTGTTTTAGTGTCTTTTATAATAAAAAGACAGAGAAGTGATCGGAAGGACTAAAATAAACATTAAGTTTCTTGCATTGGAGTCATAGAGTGTGTGATTTATTTCTTTGAAGTATCTTTTTGTTTTGTTCCTGTACGGGAAATACTCTAAAGTTCGAATACTTCCTCACATAATTGGTGTTCGCGACAGGATATGCTCTCAAGATTCCATTTTCACGTCAAGTTATAATAGTTCAGGTTGTGAAAACGCACTCAACGAAAATGGAATCCGAAACCCACGTTAGTTCAGCAGAACAGTCGGCGATGTGTCTACATTAATTGCCGGGCATCGCGGAATGGCCCCACATTCACAGGGACACCACCAGACATGATTTCGATTAGAGAATTTTTTTGAAAACGTTGCTAAGCTAGCCGCATGGAGGAACTAGTACTGGCTATTGTAAGGTAATACAACTTTCTAGTCGGATACCTTACAATAGCCAGTGCTAGGTTAAAAGGGAAACCCTAACTTTTCTTAATGAGGCATGGGCTGTGTATGGAGAACACTATGATAAAATAAAGGAAAGAATCATTAGAAAATTTTAACAATGCGTGAAGGATGGCGGAGAGGCTTTAAGACAATATACAGGTACTAGGAAACAGAAAGAAGATCTATGGGAGTTTCGCGTTTGCCTATGCGAAGCGGTTGACCAAGTGATCGAGGCTAATCCACATCTTGAACCTAACAAAGGAAAACTACTTCTGGATCAATTTATTAGGGGGCTAGATATTCGTTTACGTCGTGAAGTACTCACTCCAGTACAAGATCAACCCGTATCGTTTAATGAAGCAGCTGAACTGGCAGAGAACGCTAATGAGTGGAGCAAAGATGAGCACATGTTACGTTAATATGACAGAAACCACCGCAAAAACTGAGGAGGATGTAACCAACAGTAAGGAGCAGGTGAGCACAAGGAAGGCAATTTGAGAAAAACTATAGAGAAGCTTGTAAGACAGGTGGAAGAACTTTCGGAGAAAACGAGTCGAATGAAAACCACAATAAAAAAGACCAGAGCCGAAAAGCAGCAGAATATCTGTGTTACGCTTGTGGTAACGCGGGACATATTGCACGTAAAAAAAAAAACAAAATGCATGACAAAAACAAAACAACAGTTAAGTTAATTAATATAAGTGGACCGCCTATTACGACCTGTGGAGTCGTAATTTGTATGAAGCTTTCATGTGGTGGCAAGGTCATAAAACAGACGTTTGGGAGCGTCAAAGCAAATACGTTTATTGATTAAGACGCCATTTTTGGAATCGACTTCCTGCGAAAGTCCGAAGTGATATGCAAATTGTTATATAAAATTAGCGCATGGGCACAGGAGAACAAAAGTATCGAGTGTACGCTCACAGTGATGAGTCATGCCACAAGTACAATTCCTAAGGGAATAAAGGCAGATCATATCCCTCCTTCTCACCAAAGTAAAATGTTTAACTTGATACATACCTTCTCTTCTTGCTTCTCCTCAAAGCTTGAAAACCTAACAGGAACATCAAATTTTGCCATGATATCGAGCTTTCCGAGTCAAGACCGATAAACACCCGGCAATATAGGATACTCCACATTATGCTTCCCAAGTTGAAAGAAAAAATAAACTCCTACCTGGATGCTGGAATCATAGAAGAGAGTAATTCTCCTTGAAACTCGCCCATACACATCGTAAATAAAGATGATGGAGACATTAGAGTTACGTTGGACCTACGACGGGTAAATGACGTAACCATTAGTCAGGACTTCCCTATGATGAGGGTTGATGATATTCTGATACAATTCAGAGGAAGTAAGGTGTTCTCAGTCCTTGATTTGAGCTCGGGGTACTTCCAGATCCTCATCAAGAAGGAGAAAAGGGAGGTCATTGCTTTCTCCACCCCCTGGGGGAAATATCAACTGTGTCGCATGCCCCAGGGCGGAAAAAAACAGTGGTCGTTAGTTCCAGAGTGTAATGAATTGCGTCTTGGCTCGTTTCATAAGACATTCGTGCTTTGTCTTCCAAGGCGACGTTGTCCTATTCTCCAGCGACTTAGACGAACATATATCACTCATCCATAAAGTGATGGGCGCCATAGATAAAGCAGAATTGAAATCGAATCCAGAGAAGTGTAAATTTTGTGTCCCTGAAATAAGATACCTAGGCCACATCATAAATGGAAAGGGGATCAAACCTGACCCTGAGAACGTCAAAGCGATAACGGTCGTACCATCTCGCACAAAAGACGTTAGAGCATTCCTCGGAGTGATCAATTACTACCGACCATTTATTCAAAATCTCGCACACATAGTACAGTAAATGTAGAGACATGCTCTACTCTATTTTCAGTTCTGTTTCAGCCAAAATTTCAAAAAAATTTTTACGTTTAAGCCGAATTTTACGCATGTGTGTTCCTGGTCTAATGTGTATGGAGAAGATGTTCCTAAACTTCGAACGTGTCAAATGTGGTTTAAAAGTTCCGTTTGGGATATTTTAAACTAAAAGATATAAAACGTACGGGGCTCCTAAAAGCTNTTTCAATGCTTTTTTGGTTTATTTTTGGTGTGTTTGGTTATATATAGGCTACTATAATGTGCGTTAGTCGTCGATTTTTAACAATTTATTCCTGCAGTCTTTTTATGTCAAGAGCTTTTAGGAGCCCCGTACGTTTTATATCTTTTAGTTTAAAATATCCCAAATAGAACTTTTAAACCACATTTGACACGTTCGAAGTTTAGGAACATCTTCTCCATACACATTACATTTTTTTCTGTACTGTTTATATGGCGTTATATCCTTTTCAAAACTCAAGCATAATATGCCCGATATTCTTTTTATCCGAAGACATTATGGGCACATTTCCTAGTTAAGTCGCTTCGCTAAAAGGCAGTTAAGCTATTTCCTATGTATTTCGCTAGGGCAGCGAGGTTCAGAAGCACTGAAGGATAAAGTTAATATGGCTGCCCCCACAAATTATTTTTACCTTAATTAACCTATCTAAAATGTAGTCGGCGAAGACGGTTGAAGATTGTAGGATTGATAGGATTCGGCAACGCAACGCATAGGCGGTCTGCAAAGAGAGGATGCCTTCCAAGAGGACTTATGGGAAACTGTCTCTTATTTAGGTGTTAGATAGGTAAAAAAATCCGGAAAAGTCCGTTGGTGAAGCGCAAACCCACAACCAACTACCAGTGTTGAGTGGTTTTATCCTCTTGGCTACTCTTAATGGGCTGCCGAGGCGGTTAATAGCCCGGTCACGTGGAGTTGTGCCTTACGTATAGCCTTCCGCTTTGAGGGAAACAGGATCGAATACGGAAAACCTAGAAATATTTTGAGACTGTGGTCTGTACCAGATATACGAGTCCCGTCCGTCGCCATTCGAACTTCCTATTGTGGACTTTCCGAACCCACGAGCACACCAGTGGCCGGGTGGATAAACACTGGTAATTGGTCGTGGGTTCGCGCCTGGTTAACTAGCCGGTCACGTGGAGTTGTGCCTTACGTCTTTTCCTGCCTCTCCTTCGCCACGTAGTGGGTCCGACTCGATGGCATACTCCTAGGTTAAAAAACTCGGGTGCGTCGGGGTAGGGGTGGTATGTGTAAAACAGTGTGTGTAACGGGGAGTGGGGAGATTTATTGAAGAGTGTGTCTCGGGGAGAAGTTAAGGACGGAAGTAGCTCAGGAATAAAGAAGAGAAGAGAAGCAGAGTGGTGTGTGAAAATAGTCGGGAAGCCGGAAAGTAAAGACTGTGAAACCAGGTCAGCGTGGAGATTTTGAATTTCGAACTGTTTTCTGTCCGCTGCGAAGTAAAGGAAGAGGTACACTTCAAACTCATTTATCGGTACGTTTTATGTCCGCACGTTACGGGAAATCTGAGCAGTATAATTGTCGGGAGAACTGTGTGTTAACGTTATTCGGTAGATTGGATTGTCGGGCTCCGTACGTTCCTGTGAGTTTCCCTAGAAGTACTGTATCTTCTCAGGAAAATTAAAGGGTTATCTTGTTAATCTGGATGGTTGTCTTTGTCTAATCCGTACTGAGATCAGTGGATTCCCCCTTCTAAGCGTCTGCTCCATCAAGCACGCTTGTTATCGATTTGTCCCATCGAAGAAATCACTAAATTTCTCCGTGTCGACTCGTTCGTACTTTCTATAATCTCACAGAGTTTACTGGGCTTTCTTTACGTTAGTAACACCTAAATAGGGGCCAGTTTTTCATAAAAGACCTCTTGGGAGGCATTATCCTCATTGGCATATGTCGTTTTGCGGTAACTAAGTAAACCGAACCCACGATGAGATTGATAAAAAGGCCGTCAGTGCTCACAGAACGGAAAAAGTAAAATAAATAAATGTATAAATTAATAAATAAATATTTATGTAAAATACAAAATAAATTCCTCAATATGAAAACATATATTACTCATTTAATATGAAATTGAAATCGAATATTTAATTAAATAATAAAAGTGAAAAATATTTATCAATAAATATGGAATTTAGAACGAGAGGATTTATTTGATTGCAGTAATTTGCTATTTAAATTGTACAAAAATATCCTATGCCGTAAACAACCCGAATTTTATTTAATATAAATCGTTAATTCTTTACTAGAAGCACGTAATATTTTCAGAAATTTTGATAAACTTGTTTGACATTTAGAAATATTTAAACTTGTTAAATTGACCTTGTTATATCTGTGAGTGACGAAACATCCTTTCCATTAGGAAGACTTCCTGCAAGAAGACGAGAATATAATTTCTCCTCATCGTAGCCCTTACATCACGCTTTCGCAGTTGCAAAATGGATCCTCGATTGGTTACCGTCTTGATAATTACATTTTGTTTTCTTAGGTAAGAAGCATTTCTTAATATTTCATAAACTTTTTACATGTTTTTAAGTAACTGACAATAGAGAAACGTTTTATTTTTTAAAGAGTGGGAATGTCGCTAAAATGTAATTCCTGTTCTGAAGTAGATTGCGTGGATAAAACAGAGGAGGATTGCCCTGGAGTTGGAATTACTAAATACGGTTGTGCATGCTGTTATATATGCGCAAAGGTAAGAAAAATAATGGAAGGTAAATAGATATTTAATTATTCGCAGGTAAATATATCTTTATATGCTATAGGGACTCGGTGATAGATGCGGTGGACCATATAATATTGCTGGTATATGCGGAAAAAATCTAGAATGTGTGAAATCCTCTCCCCCAGAAGGAGAAGATAGTGGTATATATCTTATCAATTCAAGAGGAATCTGTCAGAAAAAACCAGGAGCTTAAAAGCAATTTATTAAAGCTTTCAATGTATAATCAGTAAATGTAAAAAGAAGAATTTGTGTATGACTAATTCTAAAACAATCGTTATCAAATATATTGAATTTAACGACAATTTTAATTAATATTTTATCAGATAAATAAAATTTTTTTTATTGCATCCGAAATGGTCATTCATTTTTCACAAGACGACACAACACTGCAATTATATATTTTGCTAATTCAAATAAATTATCTACTTTTGTAATGTAATTCTATTTTATCCTGTTTTAGGCTAAAACGGATATCTTATCTCGAGAATATTAAACGTGTATCTGGAAAATATGTTTAATAGCGAACAGATGTGCATTAAATTTAATGGGCAATTAAAGGCGACCGGATGGTCGAGTCGGTTAAAGGTTATTCTAGTGTTCTGAGTGACTCGGAATCTAATATGGCCGATCGAAATAACCCAGGAATTTTTCGTACCTGTGCTGGATATGTCGGGCCCCGTTCCTTACTATCCCTATTGTGAGTCTGTTTGAATCCACAATGGATTTGAAAAAAGTCCTTAGAACTCACAGACAAAAGTCCAAGAACAATAATACTTCGTAGATATTTTATGTTAAAGCAATACGTTTATTATCGGCAATATTTTAATAAATACTGTGAAATGGCAAGTGTTATCTCTAAACTCGTCCTTACTTTACGCAACGATCATTCCGAGAAGTTGTTAAATGTGTTTTTAGAGTTCATTATTAACAGGAAAAACATATAAGAACTATTATAGACCATTCATAAATATTTTGTTTCAGTTTCTATTTTCGATATTCTAAATCTATTCGAGTATATAAATTGTCAACGAGCTAGAATATACTACATAAAGTGACTGTGACCAATGTCTATAAACATATGGTCAAGACACGATACCATGATGCATCGCGGCAGTCGCCACGTTGAACTCTTTTGGTGTGTATAGTGTTTCTAGGGCGAAGCTGATTGTTATTTCTTTCGATCTCAATTAGTTGGATTTCTTGTTATATTTAAAAATGGTTTGGTGTTCAGCGCCGAATTGTAAAAATTCGATATCCAAAGGTATATATAATTAAAGGCTTTAACTAAATAGGTTTCAAAATAAAAAGCTATGCCAATGGTTCGTATAATAAAGTACTAGGATAAATTTATTTAATTCTGAAATGCAAAATTAGAGAATTTTAGAGATATTTGTTAAAATTTGTATATTTAATTTTCTATATTTACATGCACTTTTACATTACACAAACTGCAAACTGGAGGTCAGATTAAACATTTTTATAAATTAAAATTACATGAAGAGAAAAGAAAACAATTCTCACAAACTTTACGTATTATGTAAAGTAAATCTTCGAAAATATTTTCAAGAGATAATAAGAGGGTTCCTAAATAAAGTTACGCATATAAACTAAGTTTAATTATTTTTATAGAGAATTAAATAAATATATTTATAAAAATTTATTAAACAGTAGACAATTGGAGGTCAGATTAAACATTTTTATAAATTAAAATTACATGAAGAGAAAAGAAAACAATTCTCACAAACTTTACGTATTATGTAAAGTAAATCTTCGAAAATATTTTCAAGAGATAATAAGAGGGTTCCTAAATAAAGTTACGCATATAAACTAAGTTTAATTATTTTTATAGAGAAGTAAATAAATATATTGACAAAAATTTATTAAACAGTAGACAATACCAGCAAATAGAAATTTATTAAACTTTAACTTTATTCATTGTTTATTTTTATAATAAAATGATTATTAAGCAACGATTATTTATTAGAATATGCAATTTGACTATTACATTACTCTCAATTATTATAAAATATTAATTTAAATAACTCAAAGATTTAATTTCAATTTCTATACTTGTATTTTATTTAAAATTTTAAAGTGTGTTTTCAGTCCACAAACAACATATTATAATATTTATTCTGTTTAATTAATAAGCTACATCATGTTGTCATATACCCTGTCAGAAAACTAAAACTTTACCACAAACAGTCTATAGACTAATACTGATCTGAGAACCATGTTTTAATGTAATTTAAACAGGGTTAATTAAAACCACTTTAATAATGCATACTGCAAACATTTTAGAATATGTGTTAAATATTAAAGCAGTTTATATACAGTAGTCTCGAAAATTCGGCCTAATGTAGACCGAAGAGTGACCGAGTTTGTGAAAATGCCGGGTTATCGAAAATGGGGTTAAAAAACAATAAGTAAGAGTGTTTCCTCAGAAAATACTGTACTGTACTTGTATGTATTGTTTGCTTGAGAATACAACAGAGAATAAACTGCCCAAATACCCTTAAACAAAAGAAAAGTACGTACTTTGTGAAGGCATAAAGCCTTCATAAAGTACTACTTTTACTACATAAAAATGAAAGTTAATGAATACTCAGTATACAGTAATTTACCTGATAAGATAGATTTCAGAAAAATGCTTTATGAGGCATAAAGTTGTCTATAATGAAAATTAACTAGGGGGTTTTTTCGTCCTGCCAGGGTGTGGCTGAGTTATCCGGACTGCCTGGTTATAGAGGGTCGAGTTTTCGGATTTTTGATTTCATCTAACAACAAAATATTGAAATCTCTATTAGTAATCTGATACTGTATTTTCCAATTTCCCTAAAACTGTTACCTCAGAAAATGCAACATGTTCACACTGAATGACAGTACATGCAGCAAATAGCATTATTTGTATCAGAATTTATAAAAGAAATAATAATTACAAAATATGCATTAAATTTCAGTTCAATTTTTCTTATTGAATATATTCAAGCAATCTTGTATGGATATTGTTCCTGATAAAAGAAAATATCAACTAGAAGAAGGAAATAATTTTCTGTAGTCTTCTAAGCAAGTAATCAATGTTTATATTAATGCAAATGTTTATATTAATTAAATAATAATTTAATTAATATAAACATTTTTGAAAACTAATTCAATCAGTTCTAAGAAACAATCAGTTTCGGTCTAGAAACACCATACACACCAAAAGAGCCCCAACATGGCGACTGCCGCGATGCATCACGGTATCGTGTCTTATGTTTATAGACCTTGGCTGTGACTTAGAGAACCTATAATGAGAAAGTGGCCATAAAGGAACTCTTTTCTATTGGCAGTTTGTGATTACGTGGCCTTAAGTAGCCATTATTTTTTCAAACAACGTGTTAGAGAGATTGGAACGAAATCGGCTGCACAAATCGCAACGACAAAGGATTTTTTATGAAAGTTTTTCTGAAAGATCCTGCACATTGTAAACATGGGAAATAAAAGTGAAGAGACAAAACTGGAAAGCAACAGACATCAGTTTATTTATGTGAGGTAAGTGAAGTACTGTATTAACAATCATCTATATATGTAAAATTTCTCATTTATATTCGGAGATGATATATTCATTCATAAAACAGCCCAAATTGCTTAAAATTTAAATAAAAAAATCAGTATACATAAATTAATATGAGTACCGGTGTTGATATAGTTTAATATTTATAATATGTGGTATATAACATACTCCTTAATTATACAAATCTACTTTATTTTAATAAAAAGTATTGTATACATTACAGTAGATTGTAATTTAGAACATAAAATATATAAAATTGTGGTCTGAAGACCACATGTTCTGTTGCGTAATCGGCTCGTAACTAGCCCCTTGGGTGGGCCACTGGGTAAAGAAGGGATGGACATTCTCCATGACAACCAAAAAACCCGGATCAAGGAGGGAGAGAGGGAAATCGCGCATGCTCAAAGGAAGAAGAAGGACTTTTTGGGAAGAAAGAAAGGAAAGATGTGTAGACGAGAGAGTCGCGAGTTTTTTTTGTGTTGTTTTCTTTGTTTTAGTGTCTTTTATAATAAAAAGACAGAGAAGTGATCGGAAGGACTAAAATAAACATTAAGTTTCTTGCATTGGAGTCATAGAGTGTGTGATTTATTTCTTTGAAGTATCTTTTTGTTTTGTTCCTGTACGGGAAATACTCTAAAGTTCGAATACTTCCTCACATAATTGGTGTTCGCGACAGGATATGCTCTCAAGATTCCATTTTCACGCCAAGTTATAATAGTTCAGGTTGTGAAAGCGCACTCAACGAAAATGGAATCCGAAACCCACGTTAGTTCAGCAGAACAGTCGGCGATGTGTCTACATTAATTGCCGGGCATCGCGGAATGGCCCCACATTCACAGGGACACCACCAGACATGATTTCGATTAGAGAATTTTTTTGAAAACGTTGCTAAGCTAGCCGCATGGAGGAACTAGTACTGGCTATTGTAAGGTAATACAACTTTCTAGTCGGATACCTTACAATAGCCAGTGCTAGGTTAAAAGGGAAACCCTAACTTTTCTTAATGAGGCATGGGCTGTGTATGGAGAACACTATGATAAAATAAAGGAAAGAATCATTAGAAAATTTTAACAATGCGTGAAGGATGGCGGAGAGGCTTTAAGACAATATACAGGTACTAGGAAACAGAAAGAAGATCTATGGGAGTTCCGCGTTTGCCTATGCGAAGCGGTTGACCAAGTGATCGAGGCTAATCCACATCTTGAACCTAACAAAGGAAAACTACTTCTGGATCAATTTATTAGGGGGCTAGATATTCGTTTACGTCGTGAAGTACTCACTCCAGTACAAGATCAACCCGTATCGTTTAATGAAGCAGCTGAACTGGCAGAGAACGCTAATGAGTGGAGCAAAGATGAGCACATGTTACGTTAATATGACAGAAACCACCGCAAAAACTGAGGAGGATGTAACCAACAGTAAGGAGCAGGTGAGCACAAGGAAGGCAATTTGAGAAAAACTATAGAGAAGCTTGTAAGACAGGTGGAAGAACTTTCGGAGAAAACGAGTCGAATGAAAACCACAATAAAAAAGACCAGAGCCGAAAAGCAGCAGAATATCTGTGTTACGCTTGTGGTAACGCGGGACATATTGCACGTAAAAAAAAAACAAAATGCATGACAAAAACAAAACAACAGTTAAGTTAATTAATATAAGTGGACCGCCTATTACGACCTGTGGAGTCGTAATTTGTATGAAGCTTTCATGTGGTGGCAAGGTCATAAAACAGACGTTTGGGAGCGTCAAAGCAAATACGTTTATTGATTAAGACGCCATTTTTGGAATCGACTTCCTGCGAAAGTCCGAAGTGATATGCAAATTGTTATATAAAATTAGCGCATGGGCACAGGAGAACAAAAGTATCGAGTGTACGCTCACAGTGATGAGTCATGCCACAAGTACAATTCCTAAGGGAATAAAGGCAGATCATATCCCTCCTTCTCACCAAAGTAAAATGTTTAACTTGATACATACCTTCTCTTCTTGCTTCTCCTCAAAGCTTGAAAACCTAACAGGAACATCAAATTTTGCCATGATATCGAGCTTTCCGAGTCAAGACCGATAAACACCCGGCAATATAGGATACTCCACATTATGCTTCCCAAGTTGAAAGAAAAAATAAACTCCTACCTGGATGCTGGAATCATAGAAGAGAGTAATTCTCCTTGAAACTCGCCCATACACATCGTAAATAAAGATGATGGAGACATTAGAGTTACGTTGGACCTACGACGGGTAAATGACGTAACCATTAGTCAGGACTTCCCTATGATGAGGGTTGATGATATTCTGATACAATTCAGAGGAAGTAAGGTGTTCTCAGTCCTTGATTTGAGCTCGGGGTACTTCCAGATCCTCATCAAGAAGGAGAAAAGGGAGGTCATTGCTTTCTCCACCCCCTGGGGGAAATATCAACTGTGTCGCATGCCCCAGGGCGGAAAAAAACAGTGGTCGTTAGTTCCAGAGTGTAATGAATTGCGTCTTGGCTCGTTTCATAAGACATTCGTGCTTTGTCTTCCAAGGCGACGTTGTCCTATTCTCCAGCGACTTAGACGAACATATATCACTCATCCATAAAGTGATGGGCGCCATAGATAAAGCAGAATTGAAATCGAATCCAGAGAAGTGTAAATTTTGTGTCCCTGAAATAAGATACCTAGGCCACATCATAAATGGAAAGGGGATCAAACCTGACCCTGAGAACGTCAAAGCGATAACGGTCGTACCATCTCGCACAAAAGACGTTAGAGCATTCCTCGGAGTGATCAATTACTACCGACCATTTATTCAAAATCTCGCACACAGTACAGTAAATGTAGAGACATGCTCTACTCTATTTTCAGTTCTGTTTCAGCCAAAATTTCAAAAAAATTTTTACGTTTAAGCCGAATTTTACGCATGTGTGTTCCTGGTCTAATGTGTATGGAGAAGATGTTCCTAAACTTCGAACGTGTCAAATGTGGTTTAAAAGTTCCGTTTGGGATATTTTAAACTAAAAGATATAAAACGTACGGGGCTCCTAAAAGCTTTTGACAAAAAAAGACCGCAGGAATAAATTGTTAAAAATCGACGACTGACGCACATTATAGTATATATAACCAAACACACCAAAAATAAACCGAAGAAGCATTGAAAACATACAAGCATAATGCGAGAGCGAAAGATGAATTGGACGCTTAATGGGTTATGTTTATGCTTCTAGCAGATTATTTCACTGAGCATACGGTTCGAACTCCGAAGCATCTTTCGAAACCTGAGGCTAATTTTTATTGAAATTTTACTTTCGAACTACGAAATATCATTGTAATACATTATCTCTACGCTCTCGCTCCATCCCACCAGTCCAAGAAGGTTACGACCTCTGTCTTACACGAATCATGAAATTAGTTATTAATATAATAATTATTCTATTTGCTTTTTATTCTAAATTTTTTTACAAGAATTTCAAAAATGTGATGATAGACAAATACGCACAACCATCTGAATAAGTTGTTTTGTTTTTTTTAACTGTCAGCACTGTGGGCACCTTTTAGCAAGCCCTTTATGAGTTCGGCCAGGCCCATAATGGGGCGGCCGGATGGTGAAGGACGGGCCCCTTAATCATATTCGGACGGAGTAGACGGACCATCTCCGGAAAAATTCCTAAGGATTTATCGATCTGTCCAGATTCTGATCCTAGGTCCTCTAGAGCAGTAGGCGGCACCTTGATCGCTCGACCATCCGGCCGTCAAACCGTCAGACTAAGTAGCGAATTAAATAGCTATTACGTAACAACCATTAATATCTTTATATAAAATATACATTTTATTTTTAAACTGATTTACATCAATAAATATGAAATTCGTTTATTTATTTATTTTTTTTATATAATAAATTTTTATAATACAGTACTGTATTTGTAAATTTTGAAATCTTTCGAACGAAGAACCTCTACCGTCAAAAATTGGCATTAACGTAGAAAAGATCTGCGAGGAACACGTTTGATT